>NC_060268.1:53068597-53368019 GCF_021613505.1 Equus quagga
CACACACACACAACCCTCCTCACCCCTCACACGAACTGACACACACGCACTCACTCCTTACTCTTCACACACAAGACAACATTCCTTGGCCTTCACATACGCGCATACAAACACTTCTCCTTACTCAGCACACACACACACTCCTTCCCCCTCACATACTCACACATGCCTCTCCTTACACACTCAGACACTCACTTCATCTCACACACACATACTCCTTACCCTCACACACACACACACGCAACACAATACCCCTTGGCCTTCACACACACACACACACACTCACACACTCCTCGATCTCTCTCCCTAGCAGAAGGGGCAACTACCCATTGAGGCAAGCAGTCAGTCTCGTGACATGGGGCACCACATTAATGGGGCGGTACTGTTAAGCCCACACGTGCCCACCAGCGTGAGCACACAAACCTATGCTTGCAAACCCTCACCCCTTTCTTTCCTCCCTTGAGCCTGCTCTGAGTCAATTCAGCCAGGCCCGCAGCACAGTAACCCCCTGAACTCACCATCCTGGGGCCCCTGTGATGTTTGCAAAGAGTCATGGTATCTCCCAGAGCCAATATCTAACGATTCAGAATGACTTTTCCCAGGAGGCAAAAAAAAAAGAAACAAAATACTCTCTTCATAAATTCCACAACCTGATGCTCACAGTGGCTGCCTTGTGAAAAGAAATTTGTTTTTTTTTAAAGTGCCACCAGTGGGGACCACACGAGATTAGATTCCAGGGTTTTTGGGGATCTGAACCCCAGGAGGACTGCCTGGTGAGGAGGCTCTCCAGAGGGGGACATCTCTGCTCAGGTGGCGTTTGCAAGGTCTCACTCAGGGTTAACGCGCTCTCTCGTGCATTGTTTCTTTCAGACCTGAAATCATTTCTCCTGCCTGGACTGAGGAATGTGTTGTGCTGCCTTCTCTGCAGTCACAGGATCAAAAGCATTTTCCCTAAATCATTTTTTAAAATCCTCATTAAACATGCCATAAGATAAAGTGGACAAAATTACTCACACTTTTCCCCTTAATCTTTGTAACAGCATCGTTGTCCTGGCGGGGTGAGGGGGAGTAGGGAATGATGGCAACTTGTCTTTTTTTTTCTTTTTTTTCAAGAAAAACACAAAGCTCCAAAAGAAGAATAATTAATTCTCAGTACAAAAGGCCCTTTCCTGTTTTAAAAAAATAATTTTCTTTCAAGATTTCTCCAAAAAAGTCACTTTCCTAGTTCAGGTAATATGGGATGCCCCACACTATTAACGTGCTCTGAGTTCGGCAGCCCTGCGCCCTCACCTCCGGGCTTCCTCCACAGTCCAGGCACCTTTTGTGAGTTCACTCAGGCCCCTCACAGTTTACACACCTTTCGAGGTTCAGACCCCCTGCACAGGTCCCACCCAAGGGAGACACTGCGAGGGGGACAGATCATTCTCCTTCCTAAGATGTGAGAGCTAGGGGGCCCTTTGCCATCATGTCAGCCGACCCCGGGTTTTCTGCAAGCACCTTGCCCCAGAATCCTGGAACCATGACATCTGAGACACGGCAATCGATCTCCTCCTCCTCACAATGTAAGAACAAAGGAAGACAAAAACCCATCTCCAGGGCAGGGACGTGAAACATTCATCCCTGCTCAGGGGCTCCACATTCAGGGCACAGACAGGAGAAGTGATAGACCAGGATGGATGTCAGCGGGTGGGAGCCGCAGGCACTCTGTCTTGGTGGCTTCATTCCAGGCAGGTTTGGGCCGCAGCTTCTCTTCAGGGGCTGAGCAGTTGCCATTTGCTTTCAAAGGGTGGATTCAGCTTGCTAGAACCAGAACCCCAGGAGAAAGAGGGAAAGGTCATTTGGAATCAGACACCGGAGTTCGAATTCTGCTCTACTTCTAACTATCCGGTGACCTTGGACCCATGTCCAAATCTCTGCCTCCTTGTCTGTAATTCACCAGGATAATTGACACCGTATCTGTCTAGGTCTCAGCAGAAAACAGGATTCCACTCGCCCAGGTCAGCTGAAGAGAGCAGGCAGGACTCCTTACAGAAGTGGCGGTATTAAGGAAACCATCATAGGGTGTGGACGCACCCCAATCTAACACCAGGCCCGCAGGGGAGGGAAGAGCCCTGGAGAACTGGAGCTGCAGGGGAGAGGCCGCTGACAGCAGCTATTCACAGCGGGGTTACTCCAGGTCGGGCCCCAAAGCCAGAGGGAGCAGAGGAGAACACCCTGACCTCTCTCTGCTCTGCCCTGACCTCCTGCCAGCGGCTCCCCGGTGGTCGGTCCCAACCAGATACCATCCGGCAAGGGAGCCCAGGAGAGGCAGGCCGTGGGGTCACATCCTGGGGCTCAGAGCTGGGCAGGGAGTGGATGGGGAAAGCAGGAGTGGGTGTACCAAATGGAGTCTAACCAGCGTGTTATCCTTCTTTCGTCTTGTTATGAGGACCAAAATGTACGCAACATACGTAAAATACTTAGTATGCAGGCTGGTGCATAGTAGGATCTCAAAGAGATGGAATTCTGGTTCTCTTATTTTCTTTCTTAACACTTTTCAAAGCTTTTTCTTTTTCTGGTAAGATTCTAATTAGAATACATGCTTATTGTAGAAAATGTGGAACTTGCAGAAAAGCATAAAGAAGAGAATAAAAATTACCTGTCTCCCCTCTCCAAAGAGCACTGCTCATATTTTTGTGAATGCCCCTCGTTCCGTGCATTGTTTTATCAGGGTTAGTCTCATGTTAGAGATACAATTTGTATCCTGTTTGTTGTTTGGGGATTTTTTTTCCCCACTTCTTTCATAAGCATTGAAATTGTTCCCAAAATATCCTTAGTGACTTCCTACGAGTAAATCACATGGTTGGGACTACGAACTGGGAATCAGCAGACTGCCGTCTCATTGCAGCTCCGCCAGCTCTCAGCTGCGTGACAGTGGACAAGTGACTGAACTTTCCTGAGCTTCAGCTTCTTCGTTTGTAAAATGATGCAGAGGGAGGATAAAGTTTAAACATCTTCCAAAGCTGCTGTAAAGAGAAATGAGATAATTATATGAAACGATTAGCTCAGCGTCTAGGACGTCATGAAGAGCTAAGTGGTAGCTGTCATAATTGTCGGTACCAGTCCATTGTCATTCCTCTATTAGTGAATATTTAGGGCTTTTCTGATTTATTTTTAATGAAATAATTCTGTTATGACATTTTTGAACTTAAATCTCTTTCCACCCTTCAGCGCTTTCCTTAGGGTATGTAAAGCTATTGGTCCCAGGTATAGACATTTAAAAACACAAGTTCTAGAGCCAGGTGGCCTGGGCTTACATCCCAGCTATGCTACTTACTAGCTGTGTGATCCTGGAAAAGTCACTTAACCTCTCTGTGCTTCAGTTTCCTCGTCTCTAAAATGAGATAGTACTAGTATCACCTGTTGTAAGGATCAAATGAGATAACAGATGCAAAACACCTGGCACAGGTAAACAAAACAAATATTAGCTTGGGTTATTATCATGCATACCAACAATCACGTTCTTTTACTCATTTATCCCCAACAGCTTTTATCCCTGGGCCGAACATCATTTGGGTCGACTTCCAATTAATGCGTATTAAACGGGATTAAAATGGTTGCTCTGAGCATTCCTTGCGTACTCTGGAAGATGGCCCGCCTCCTTATGAGGGGGTTAACCAGAGGCCAGTCCTCCCCCTCATCCTGTCCACATCTTAGCCACCCCCCTCTAATGATGGCCTGTGTCTTCGGGAGGTCCTTTCCTTTTTGTCTCAGTCCAACTTTTAACACTGTTCGCTTGTTACGGAGTTCCCTAGACAGACCCCGAATGGTGTAAGGCCTCTCCAGAGGCTTCTGGGATGATAAGCCAGAGTCCCTCTTTCCACCACTGCCACCTAAGGATTTAGGGACACTTCCTTGGATTTGGGCCCACAGCCCCTCTCTTATTTCTCACCCACAGTCTCATAGTCTTGAGAGCATCAAACTACTTTATTCCAGGCTAGAGGGTTTGAGCACCTGGTATGTACAGGGCACCGGAGCAAATCCACCATGAAACCCAAATGGGAAGACTGTTTAGGCCAAAATATAGGGCTGTGTAAATAATCCGGAAACCCAGCAATACAGGCATACCAGGACACTGCAGCTGGGGTGCTGGCAACACTCCGTTAGCAACAGCTGCTGCTAGGTTAGTGGGCAGCTACTAACCTCCAGTGGAAATACACCATTCGGGAGTTAATAGATTGATTCACGAAGATGATAAATTGCCACACGCTGGGTGTGTGGGGTGGATGATCAAGTGGCTAGTTACATGATCTGTGATTTCCAGTAGGAATTCTTCCCCAACAAAACTTGAAACTCAGGTTTTGAATTCTCAGAGGTAATTTTCATCTTGCTAAGTGTTAATACACATCCTGATACTCCCAAGCAAATAGTCAGTTCATTCATCCCACAAATGTTTAAGTACCTACTACATGCAAGGTACTGTATCAGGATTAGTGGATTAATCCTTCTCTAGAACAGGAAAGGCAGATACACAGCAAGTGCGCCATAAATCCCCTATCCTTTGCCCAAGAGACAGCAATCTTCCCAAGAGCCTGGACATGGTCTCAGACACCGTCTCAACATAGGGCTCTAGAAAGTCCTACCAATCAAATGGAATTGACACGCCATTGAACCCGATTGCAATCTAGATGGTAAAACAGTACAGGTACTTAGAGAATATGGAGACAGCAACAGAAAGAAGTCTAAGTAGCCATCAGCCATCATGGAATGAGGTGGAATAATTTTGAAAACAGCCCCACGGCTGGTTGGTGTGACAGTGCAGGCTACGCCAAGGCCATCTTAGGAGTCTCAGCAATAGGTCCAGGCTAAGAGCATAGACTTTGCTATGTGACCTTGAGCAAGTCACTTTACCTATCTGAGCCCTGGTTTTCTTATTTATAAAATGGTGATGGGACCAGCCTCGTGGCCGAGTGGTTAAGTTCATGCGCTCTGCTTCGGCAGCCCAGGGTTTCACCAGTTCGGATCCTGGGCACAGACACGGCACCACTCGTTGGGCCATGTTCAGGCAGCATCCCACATGCCACAACTAGAAGGACCCACAACTAAAAATATACAACTATCTACTGGAGGGATTTGGGGAGAAAAAGCAAAAAAAAAAGATTGGCAAGTTGTTAGCTCAGGTGCCAGTCTTTAAAAAATAAAATAAAATGGGGATGATAATAACAATACCTCCCTTGTAGGGTTATTATGATGAATAAATGAGATGATGCAACGTAAAGTGTTTAACAGTACCTAATAGTAAGTCATTCGCTTTTATTAATTAAATATAGACAGTATCTAGGCAAAGAAGAATAAAATGTTACCCTCCTCCAAACGACCCATTAGAAGGACATTCTGGACATTTGATAAGATGGAAAACTTTTAGACCTGAGTTCTAGAATTAACATTGTCTTATTTCCATTGGAAAAGGTGCTCATTGAACCCCACAGAGCTGGTTTCCCAGGACCTGTCCCAGAATATAGGGATGTGGTCATTAGGACATATACTTAGCTGGAGCTCTGCCTCACCCTGAAACTGAGCCCATCCAACAGAGGCAAAAGTCAACAAACATGGCGGTGCGTTCTCTTGCCTTTGTCAGGTGCCTAAAGGGCATCTATCTTCTGATTCATGAAAGGGGACCCTTGCCAAATATATGGAAGAGTCCAACAGGACTGCATCCAGAAATTGGTGCGAACACCAGATAGATTCTGCTCCTATTCTGCCTTCTTTTATTGGATAATATTATTATATTACAGACACAATATGAGTCCTGTGTAGACGTTTAGGAAATACAGTGAAGGAGAAAGAAGAAAATAAAAAGCATTCATCATCCCACCACCTAGGGGAGAAAAAAATTAGGATATCTATCCATCCAGACTTTTCTCCCTGCATTTTTAAATTGTAAAAATATGAGATTTTTAATTAAAAACCCCTGCTTAAATTCTCTCTCTCTCCCTCCCACCCCACCCCCCTCTAGCCTATCATTACCAGTTCAAGATCCAGTTCATCAACCAAATGGAGACACCAGGAAAACCAACTTTTACCATGTCACTCCTCGGCACGAAAGAGGAAATGCAGAAAGTGCCCATCACTCTGTGAGTACAAGGTGCAGCCCTGTCTATGATGGTGACACGCTTAATTTTCTCAAAGGGTCGGGATAGACTCTGTACTTTTTAAGGGTCAGGCCAGACAGAACTTACTCTCTCAGTCCCTTATGACTGCCCCAGACACCCTGCCAGAGGGGACATCCACCCAGGTCCTGTGCCTCATCTTCCCTCCTCAGCCTCATCCAGTCCCTCTGGTTGCTTTATGTTGGCGCTGCCTGTGTATGTGATGGGCCAGTGGCCCCATCCGTGTCCACAGTGTAGGAAGAACCAAGCAGGGAGGAGTGGGGAGGGCTGGAGCAGGTGTCCACAGGAAGGCCCTGAGCACCTTTCCAGTGAGTTCTGAAACCCATAACCCAGAAATAAAACTGGAATCGTTCAACTTGGCACAAATTTCCCATCTCAATCAGCCTGCACTGCCAGCCCTCCCCATCTGTCCTTCGCCCTGTTACACACCTGCTCACAACACGCCTCTCTCAGAGGCTCCCCAGCTTCACTGGCCAGAAAAGGCCCATTGGCTGCTTTCTCTCAGCATCTCGACCCTGAGCATGGGCTCTCCCTGCGAAGTGACACTAGCCGTCCACCCGCTCCAGGGACAGTCCTCGCCTTCCCAGGTGAGGATCTCTGATCGTCACACCCACTCAATCATTCAGCAAGTATTCGCTGGTGCTGTGCACCAGAGGTTGAGGGGACCCTATCCTTAGGCTGCCCCTGGCCCAGGGGGACTGGTGGATTCCAAATGATTCTTTACAACATTCTGCGGGAAGAGCTATGACAAGCCGCACAAGGGAAACCTCTATCCATCTGTCTCTCTAAATCCAGCGTTACCCCTGGATAACACTGTCTCAGATCTCTCCCCAGGGGATTGTTCTAAATAGTGGAAAGGGCAGCGAGCTGCTCTGTCAAAGTTGGGACATTTTAATGTCTTAGAGATTAGTGAGTAAAGCTGATAATGATACCTAAGGATCTGTGTTTAAATCTTGCCCCAGATTGGTGCATCCTTTTTATATGTGGTTTTCTATCGCTGTTATACTTTGTTGTTTTAATAGAAGTTTCTGTTCACATGGGGAGAAAGAAAAGCATTCCTGGGGAAAGAAAACCATGGGGTGGCTCTCCTGTGTTAACCAAACTACCGATAGCTGAACTGCTCAGAGGCCATTGCCAAATCCCCGCTGTCTCTTTGGGGGCAGTTTTCCTGTCTGTTAACCTAGGAACCAGGATGCCTGAGCTAAACAAAGTTAAGTAGATTCATTATTACAGACCTCTCGGAGCCTTTTTAACATGCTGACACAGAAAGTAGTGTGGTGTTCCCAATAGTATTGGTCTAGAAAATCCTTTTTATCCCAGCACACTTATTGCTATCTCGATTAATAGTCTGTCCAACACCAGTTTGGGAAATGCAGCAGAAAACACCGTCCCAAGTCACTCAGGCAACCTAATGCATCCTGAACGTACCTCAGCATCACTTTGCTGGTACAAATAAATAAACTGTGTCTGGTTTCCTTTCTATCTTCAAGGGGCGAAGGCATTACTAGTAATAAAACCTATTCCTTTCTCCTCACACTGGATTTGGATATCGGTGAGTTGGTCATGATCAAGTTCAAGTGGGACAACAGCGCAGTATGGACCAACGTCTGGAACACGGTCCAGATCATCATCCCATGGGGCAGAGAGCCCCACTACTCAGGCCTTGTTCCAAAGAGCATCAGAGTTATGTCAGGAGAAACCCAGCAAAGGTGAGTGCTGATTCAACCTCCTCCTAACATCTACTAAGCATCTACATGTGCCAGCACTTTCACAATTTAATGCTTGCATGTCTCTTATGAAGTAGACATTATTACATCCTAATGATGGCATAAAGATGCCGGGAAAGGTGCAATGACCATCCAAGTTCACACAGCCATAGGTGAAAGGACCAATATTTGCACCCAGGTCTTCTGATTCCCAGGCTAGCCTCTTCCCACTGCCCGTAGTTAACAACTACCTGCCTCCGGAGTTTGAGAACCACCTCACTAGCCCAGTGCTTTCCAAACTTCGGCATGCAGGTGGATCACCAGGTGATGTCAGTGCTGCTGGTCCTAGGACCACACTTTGAGTGGCAAGGACCTGGATGTGACATTTTGTTGTTGTTGTTTACCCAGAGAAATGCTTTTAACAGATCGCAATCTCAAAATCTCACTCTGTGAGGGTGACTTTCAAACCTTAGAGTACCAAAGAATCACTGGGGAGCTTATTAAATATGCAGAATTCCCAGACCCACCTGCAGTGTTTCTGATTCATTGTGGTCTGTGAAGGACCCAGGGCACACACTTGTTAATAAGAGCCCTGAGAAATCTTGATGTGGACCAATGGATTACCTTTAAGAAGTCCTGCCCTGTGTGATTTAACATCTCCCTTGGCCCCAAAGTCCCCAGGGACAATAAGGGGTTGAGGCGGGGTAGGGAGTAAAGGAAAGAAAGGATGGTCCAGCTGCTCCTTCTGTCTTCTCAGCAGAGCAAAAGGATGCCCAGCATCTTTTGCCATGGCAACCATGATTTTCTATAGTTCTGCAGTTCTCCATGAAAGGTGAACTCCATCCTTCCCCAGATCCTTTCCTCTCTCCTCCCCCCTGTATTCAGGAAACTTGTCTCTCCTCTCCCACCTTCCTTTGTTGGGAAGCCCATTTATCTCTCTTGCTTGTCCCCAGTAGAGATGGAAAACAGCAGGCCTCTCACCTCTGAGCTGCACTCCTCTCTCACCCCTTGGGTTCCACTGCCAAGAGCAGGCCCATGGCAGATTTATGCCCCCTGAGTCCCTTATACAACCGCACTCTGAGATTTTATCTCGCCGGGATACAAAACCCCGGCAATTACTAAGAGCATACTCTGCAGTCTGCCAACAGTTTCTCCACGTGATCAATTTGAGAAAATTAAACTGCTTCTCTCCTTGTACACACTTAGCTATTCTCGCATGACTTTTTGGCCCCTTAGAGCAGCTCTACTTCTGAGCACCACCCTCCCCGCCTTCTCTCAGCTAGAGAGCAATTCCTCTGTTTTTGTGGCTGTTCACCACGACAATTCTATGTGACTTGACCTGAAAGGCTGTATAAAATGCAATGCTACCTCTCCACTGGTGCTTACCCACATGGTTCTGAAGAAGGAAAGAGGAGAGGGAAGGGAATGGCTCTTACAGAGCTCCTACTGCACTGGGCACTGAACTACGTGCTCTGGAACATTAATCCCACATCATCTTCCCAATGGCCCTCTGAAACGGGCCCTATTGGCTGCGCAGATTAGAGACCTGAGGCTGACAGAAGTGACACAGCTTGGGGACATTGCTAATGATTGTCTGGGCCCACATCGGACTCAACTTGGTCTGACTCATTGCCCGTTTGTTGCCTTTGCATTGATTATTTCCAACAGCTCCTTCCCTCGTTAGTCTTGGCACCATTAATCTGATTTTCCTTAATCTAATCCAGCAGAGTTGCAGTGCTGGCCCTTAATATATATGAGCATCAAACCCTTCCTTGAGGCTGTAGGAGCTACATGCTGAAAAGAGGGGAGGGGCTATGGGACCTATAGATTTTTAAGTTGTAAGTGCCCTGTGCCTCCTCTGTGTCTTCACAGTACCAGGCACCATTGGGGGATACCAAAAAAAATCTGAGATGTGGCCTTTAGCATTGAGAAAATCCAGGACCTAATTAGGAAAACAAGATGCATTAATTTTACTAAAGATCTGCTCCATCCAGAGCTTCTCAAACCTCAGTGTGCACAAGAATCATCTGGGAATCATGTCAAAATATAGGTTCTGCTTCAGTAGGTTGGGGTGGGGCCTCAGATTCCGCATTTCCAACAAGCTCCAGGTGCTGCTGATGCTGCTGGTCTGCGGACCCCACTTTGAATAGTGAGGGTCTAGTCTTGCATGGTCTAGGAAGCCTAAGAGGAAAGACATCAGCTCAGGTTGTTGGTGGTGGGTCTGTGGTGCAATGGGCTTTGCAGAGGCCAAGAGGCGTTCCCAGAGAGCTAGGCAGCAAGCAAAGCAATATGTAGGCAAAAACCAGTGACTACTGCATCGTCCAATCCTAAACTCAAATTTTGACCTTACTGCTTACCACCTATGTAGCCTCAGAGAATAACTGCACCTTTCTGAGACTCAGTTCTTCAGAAACGAATGGGGATTATAATACGTATCTCAGGAGACTAATAACAAATACCTATTTTTAAGTACCTTCTACAAACCAAAATCCCAGAGCCAGGATGTGAACCCTAAACCTTGTGCTCTTAATCTTTCTAACTAACTACAAGGAAAACAATTAGTTGAATAACTTGCTCTGTGCCTCCATGGGAGGAATTCATTGAGGGTGATTTTCTTTCCCAAAGGCACAAAGTCAGGGATGAGAGGTTTTGTGGTGGAGTGAAGAGGAAGACCAGAAAATATTGGTCCTATAGCAGAACATATTGGCCTTTTAGGAGGAAAACCGATTGGCTAAACATAATGAGAAGATGTTCGATTTCCACAGTAATTATATAAATGCAAAACAAAATCAATGAAATTATCACTGGTTGCTCATTAGTTTGTCAGGAATTAAAAGACAGATAACATCCAGAGCTGGCAAAGGTGTGGAGAAATGGGCATTCTCATAAACTATTTGTGGGAATGTGAATTACACAGCTTCTGCAGGGGAATTTCATTCAACAGCTAACACGGAGTGAGCACATACCTCAGGCCAGGAACTGTCATGGGCACCAGGTACACAGCTGTGAACAGAAGAGACAAAGCTTTTGGTCTCGTGGAGCTTATATTATCAAAATTTTAGACATATATAATACTTTGGCCCAGAATTTTACTTCTAGTGTCTATTTGGGAGGAATACTCAAAATATCCACAAAGAATATATATGTAAAGAAGTGTTTGTTGCAATACTGTTACTGAACCAGGCTCGTTTTTGCCCATCGCCCAGAAAGCCAAATACCAAGACAACAAGATTGCAGCAGAGAAAGGGTTTTTAATCACAAGGCAGCCAAGCGAGGAAACAGGAGAACAAGGCCCAAATCTGCCTCCCCGAAACTGGGGACTTGGGGATATTTATGGGGTAGGGAGCAAGGTGGTCTGAAGTGTGGAGATAGATTATTGGAGGTGAGGAGAGGTGAGGTAACTGATGATCTGCGCAAGCATAGTCAGACTTCATGCCTCTTCACAGGACACATGTTCACAAAATGGCGGCCTTAACATGACCTGAGGGTGGAGTTTTTAGCCTCTTGACGTCAAAAGGTCACTTATTGGGCATCTGCGCGGCCCAGTTGATGGGTTGGTGGTCTCAACTGGCCTGAACTGGACAACGGGGTCCTAAGTCCTGAAAAAACAGCTCAAACACCCATTACCATGGTGACCCAGGTGCCAGGGAGATGTTATCTATAGGAACCCAGTGGGAGTCAGACAGCGTATTGCCTAAACAGCACAGTTTACAATGGGCGGGTTAAACAGCTAAAAGCTATAATCGGTAATTGCAAAAAAGGGAAAAAAAACTTCAGTTACTAGCTACGTAATCATCAATGGCTAACTGTTTACCTATTTCAACATTTTTTGTCAATAGTAAACCATTGGGAAAATCTCAATGTCCATCAATAGGAAAATGGCTAAATGCATTGTAGTATACCCACACAATGGAACGTCATGCAGCAGGTGAAAAAGAATGAAATAGATTTATATGTACTGATACGAACAGGTCTCCAAGTACATTATTTGATAACAAGGAAAAATTTTAGAAAAATACATCCAGTATAATTCTATTTCTATAAAAACATCTTCACGTTTGCATATGAACATTGATAGATATGTAAATGCATAGAAATGGGTCTGGAAAGACGTAAACCAAACCAAATGAAAGCAGGGAGGGGAGTGATACTGGTGAATGGTGATGGTGGAGAGAATCTTACATATTTGACTTCATTTATTTCTTTACTATTTGCATTTTTCAAGAATGCTTTGAAAAATTACTCATAATACTTTTTATTTCAGCTTTGTTGAGGTATAACAGACAAATAAAATGTAAGATATTTAAAGTGTACATCATTGTGATTTGATATACACATACACTGTGAAAGGATCCCCCCCTCTAGTTAATTAACACATCCATTACCTCACATGCTTATCTTCTTTTTTTGCAAGAACATTTAAGTTCCGCTCTCTTAGTAAATCTCAATTATACAATTCAGTGTTATCAACTAGTCACTGTGGTTTACATTAGATCCTCAGACCTTATTCATCTTATAGCTGAAAGTTTGTACCCTTTTACCAACCTCTCCCTATTTCCAGTCCTGGCAACCACTTTTCTACTCTTTTTATGCGTTTGACTTTTTTTTTTAGCTTTCATATATAAGTGATACCATGCAGTATTTGTCTTTCTCTGTCTGACTTATACACTATTTTAATTTTAAAAGCCTGATTTAGTAAAGACTTGGCCGAGATGCAATTCAAAGAAAAAGGAAGCCATAAACTAGAATTCTCTCTGACTACTGCTAATTTTTTTCCTAATAGATGAGACTGAAGTTAGTAACACAAAATAGTGTCTCAGGCCAAGCTAATGGTCAAAGCGGTCTCACAGTTGGTTTCCAAGAGAGACCCAAAACAATTGTGATGCCCTCTTTGGCTGGACAGCGTCTGCACCTATAAGAGGAAGGAGGAGGGCTTACCAGGCTATGCTGGGCAGAGGCTAGTGATAGTGGCCTCCGGCCCAGGGACCTTTAAGAACAGCATTGACAAATCGGAGTGTGTCCAAAGAAGGAAGGCTAGAGAGAGAAGCCCGCCCGTGAGGAATAGTGAAGGAACTGGGAGTGTTTGCCCTGGAGTCCGGGCGATGGAGTGAATGCGAACAACAGTTACCCTCAAACCTTCCAGGAGCTGTTTCAAGGGAGAACCAAGGAGGACTGCCTATGGGACCCAGGGTTCTTACAGAACTGGCCCCGACCCCCCCCCCCCTCCCCCCGCCAGAGCGCAGCTCCAGGAAGCCTTCCCCTGATTGCTTTCACTGACTTGGGTTTTGTTTTACTCAGAAGTTACGAAAATATTTGCAAACATAAGAATCTAATTTTTAAAAAAACATAGCATGCATTACATCAATTGAGTATTTGACAAAGGATGAAACACTTCAGTAAGCTCCATCTAAAAACTTAACGCTGTGTTTGCTTTATGTTCTCTGTTCAGAACGACATTTTGCCCAGAAAACGTGGATGATCTACAGCTTCACCCAACCCAGGAGAAAACCTTTGTGAGATGTGAAATAAGCTCTAAAAAACTGAAGCGAAAGAACAGATGAGCTTTAATGAAGACCCAGTGCAAAGAATAAATGATCTTATTCCTTATCTGAAATGGCTGTCTTATTTGGAAACCAAAGTTATATAAAGAATCTTGCATGAAGTTTAGATTTATAGGGAGATTACATTTCACTATTATAAACTAAGCTTTTAAAAACTATATTATGTAACAATACTCAAATATTAGTTTAACCAAAAATTCCCCAATTTTATGTCTGACTGAATGGTAATATATGCAAATAAGTACAAATGTAAGAGCCACTTTAAACCCGTTGTTCTAATTTAAAATGTCTTTTACAATTAAGTCAGATTTCCCATATTTCTTTGCTAGTTCCTTCTGATCAGTTTTTTGAACCATGCTGGAAAAGTACTTCTTTATTACATAACTAGCACTTCAAAACAGTGAAGTTCCAATTAGTCATGGTTATGTGTCCCAAAGTACACACCCTTTAAGAACAATTCAGCTACTAAAAGAGGAAAAATTCTACTTAAACTGTTAGTTGCCATCATATAAATTGTACAATTATTTCACTGACCCAAACAAATAGAAGTAGAATTTTTCTAAAGCTACTAATGATAAATGAAAGCTGGACAGTTGGTCATTTTAATAATTCAATTACTGTTTACAATTTTCCTCTTTTGCTAATGCTTGCAACAAAAGCTAATGGAAAACTTAGAATTCTGTCTCAAAGAGTTAGATATTAAATCTTACAGTGTCCAACACATGAAATAATGATATTTCGACCAACAAATTCTACCACAAACACGTGAGGGAAATACGAGATGTGTTATCACTTGCATATGTGTTTCAACTCATTCAGAGAAGTTAAATGCTGTGCACATTTAACCACCTAACCTGACACTCATATGGGCTCAGCTCCCTGCAGTTCATAATTCACATGCTCTTCCCCAGAGCAGGGTAAAGCAGGACTGGCGAACACAAAAATCCTGAAGAGAGGTCTGCCTCTGACTAAATTAATTTAAGATTATCTTGCATGATTCACTTTTATTTCCCTTGGAAAGATCCATGAAACTAAAGGATATGGGGGTGTGGGGCAGGGCACAGGGAGGAAGAATGGCTGGGTCAACGTTGCATTCTGTCCTGAATGCCCATCTCACCTGCAGATGTATCCGACCACACCTTCAGTGTGTGTCTAGAAATGATAGATGTTAAAATGAACGACATATTCCATTATGTCTAAAGCACTAAGATTTACAATAAAATCATGTTTGCATTGGATTGGCATGTTCCATCACTAACTATCCAGAAGGAATTTAAAATATCACTTTTAAAAAACAGGATGAAAACACTCTTTGCTGTATACCCTAGACAGTCTATGACCATCTATACCAAAGACATGGAAAAGAATATTCCTATCAGCCTTGAAATCATTACAACCAGAAACAGCCCACTGGCCACCAGGACGATGCACAAATGAACTGTGGTATATTCTTACTCGAGGTTGTTAAACTGCAGCGAAAAAGGTAAACCAAACTACACACACAATGAGAACAGGGCTGACTATTGAGGAAGGCGGCGAGGCTTCTAGGGGCAAAATTTAAGGAGGCACTCATGGGTTTGTGCATTTGCACAAAGACACACAAAATATATATAGTGTGATACAAGCCAAACCAAACTACGTCATTAGGGATGGATAAATAGGTGGTGAAATTCTAAATAAAAGCAGTAAAATCACTAGCACACCAGTGACGCTGCGGTAACTTTAGGAAGGAGGAAGCGCACGCTTCCAGAGTTCCAGGTGCCAGCCAGACTCTACTTCTCACTCTGGGTGGTGGTTGCACAGGTGTTCACTTTTATAACCATTCTTTAAACTGTACATATATATTTTATGCACTCACTTTTGGTACAAACGTCACATCTTGCAATACGAAGGAAACAAGAAAATAAAGGGCAGAGTTAAAACCAACATTTTTCTACTATAATGTAATATTAGCGTTTCAATACTAATATGGTTTCCCACAAAATATAATTAGAAATTATTTCATCTTTAGTAGGAAAACTTGAAGTGACACAGTACATCATAAAATGCAGAGACTCCATAAGCAACCGACACGACAAATGGTTAACTGGAACATTTGGAACTCCTCTTGGCTCGGGTTATTTTCACTTGGGAAGATGTGTTCATCGACGTCACATTTTCTGAAGTACATCTTTGTAGGGAAGTCAAATAGGGAAACTGAATAATGCAGCCACATCTGTTCATTGCACATGCAGAATGCTGGCTCGTGCACTGATTATATGCACCTCTTTCCAAAAAATCTGTATTTACGAGCCCACTCCGGAAAGATAACACTAGCATCTTGTCTTTAGGCAAAAGCCTATTTGTGATTTTACTTATAAGAGAGCACAAGGAAAGAAATGGAGCGTCGATGACACTGCAGCTGGGCACTTTGAGGTGCGTGGAGTCGGAGCAAAGGAAACAAGTACGCTGTTCAATGCTAAAATGAATGCCCGATCCTCCACAGTCCTCCACAGCAGAGCTGACTGTCCTAAGCGGTCACCTGGATGATGGTACCGCACATATCTTGAAAGCTTTGATTGCAGTTACACATGTCTGGATGGCAAAGCAAGAAGCCAGGCTGCCCAGTGCAATGCCTGCTCTCCACAGAGCCTGGATTAGAGGGGAGTCAGAGGGATGGGAAATAAAGAGACAAGCAAGAGGAAGACCAAAGAAGTCAAACCCGAAAGTCACCGTCTGCCTGCTGACCTTATCTCGTACGACACGCTTCTAGAATCCCAATGACCTGTACATGATGAACGGCCCCCAACGCACCTCATTCCTTCCCATCTCTGCCTTTTCTCAAACCTCCTTCCTCTTCCTGTCTCCTCCAGAATTTCCCCCTCCCTCCCTGCCTAACTCAGTCTTGTTTATGTATCCAGGCCTGGTTATTTTCACCAGTTGTTTCGGAGCTCAGTCCAGCCCACAGGGATCTTCCTCTCCTCTGAATGCTGGCTGCGACGTCAGTGCTGCTCCCTGCCACTCTCTGGGCCTCAGTGATTCGTGCCCTGCTGATTGTCCTCCTACCTCTCGGTCCCCTCTCTGCTCCTTGCCCTCTACTCAAACTTTCAAGATTGGCAGTCACACGGCCTAGGCCTCCTTCTCTGCTCACTCGGTTCTCTCTCTTTAAGCAATCTCACCCCCTCCCATGGCTTTATTTATGACCCATATGGGCCAACCAGTCCCACGTTATAGCTCCCCTGTGCGTTCTCCCCTGAGCTGCACTCCCATATATCCAATTGTCCATTCCACCGTTTCCCTTTTGCTGCCTCGCAACCTCAGAATGTTCAAAACTGAACCAACCACACCCTCCCTGCACCCCGAGCCTGCTCCCCCAGCCGTGCTCCCCGTTCTATAGCTCACGAATGTCATCACCACCCGCCAACTGCCGATGCCAGGCGCTGGGGGTCATCCATACTGTTTCCTCCCCTTTGGCCTCTCACAGTCAATCACCAAATCCCATGAATTCTACCCATATTTCTTAAATGTTTCTACATCTCTCCACCTCTGCCGCCATCATCCTATCCCAAGCCACCATTCTCTCTTACCTGGATGTTTCCATCACTTTCTAACTCTTCCCGCTGCATCCATCTCTTTCAGTCCATTCTCATCACAGCAGCCAAAACAATCTTGAAAAAAAAAAAAGAGTCAGATCACGTCATTTTCCTGCTTAAAGCCCTTCAAATAACTTCCCAATGCTCTTTGGAGAAAGCCCAAGGCCTTCAGTCAAGTCTCCCGCAACTTCTCCCTCCTCCACCACATCGTTCATTTTCCACCAGGTGCCCACCCAGCCTGCACATTAAAACTGCTGCAGAAGGTTTAAAAACCACCTATCTTGGCCCCTAGAGGTTTTCATTTACTTGGTCTGGGGCAAGGCCTGCCTATTGAGACCTAAAAGCTTTCCAGGTAATTCTAATAGGCGCTAAGTTTGAGAAGCGTGGGTCTAGACACAGGGGCCATCTTGCAGTTCCTTCAAAAGTGCAAAGCTCTCCCCTGCCTCTGGACTTTGCCCATTCTGTTGCTTACCCCTCCTCCTCTTCTCCCAGCTTCTTCCCATGCTTCCGGTCCCAGTTTAGACGTTATTGCTTCAGGGATAATCTCCCAAGGATTATCCCGCCCACACAAGTTTATATCAGCTCCCCCTGCTAGATACATTCTTAACATCTTTTAATTCTTCTGGTAAAATTATATGCCATGTGGAGCCAAGAACAAAATGAAAAATCAGTAATACCAATCCTGTCTTTATATAAAATTTTGATATTTTATTCATCATAGATTTTTGCATTAATTTTGATTTTTTTAAAATACTGCGTTGATAACAGAGTTTTTTGGTGCCCCCTTTAAACTATGCACCCAAGGCAAGTGCCTCAGTCACCTCGCCCTTGTCCCAGCGATTTGTGGGACCATTGATTTTACGTCCATCTCCCCCACCAGACTTGAAGCTCTGTGAAGTCAGGCAGAGTTTCTGGCTCTTCACTGCGTTATCCCAAGTGCCTTGCCCACTTTGGCACAGACTTAGCATCCCATGAATACGTGTTGGATTAACAAGTGACAGTCATCTTTTTACAGTTACGTCTTATCTTTCCCATTAAATCATAAGCTTCAACTACTGTATCTGTTCAAGACGGAGTTCACTGCTCCCTCATTCTGTTCACAAACAAAGCCAGGCTCGTGTAAGCGTTGGCTTCCTTTCCCACCTCAAGGGCATTCTCCTCTCTTCCCGCCCACGAGCCTCCTCTAGGCCTGGCTCAGCCTCTGCCTCAGTCAGTTCGTTAAAAGCCCTGGTGTTCCTTGACTAAAGTTTTACTTTTCAAAGAGGTCTATCACAAAAAGGATTTTCTAGAGACTCAGAGCTATCTTCATGCCAAATTACTTAGAGTTGGGAGTGACCAGAAGGGTCATCTAGAACAGTGCTTCTCCAACTGCACTGTGCACGGGGACCTTTCAAACGCCGTTTCGACTCAGCAGGTCTGCCGTGCGGCCTGAGATCCTGCATTGCTAGCAAGCTCCCAGGTGATGCCGGTGCTCGTGCCACCACTGCTGGTCCCCAGGCCACACTGAGTAGCATGAATGTAGACCAGTGTTTCTCACTCTTCCCTGAGACAGACATCACCTAACACGTAATACAACGCATCATGAAACACTGATGAAAATCCAGCTGCCCAGACCCCTCCCTGAAGATTCTAACTCAGGGGGTCAAGGACAGAGCCCAGAGACTTTTGTTTTTCACAAGTATCCTGGGGAATTCTTCTCATCAGAAAAATCAGAGACAACACTGAACTAGTCCAAAACCTTCCTCTCGAAGGAACATCATCACATCTGTGGCCGAGCGTCTCCAGTGAAGGGAGTCCCTACCCTTATAGGGAGGAAATCTGCCGGCCACAACTTCCCCTCCTTGGTTTCTTCCTTGGAAGCCATAGAGACCGAATTAATGCCTCCAATAGCTGAAGACGGTCTATGCGAGACTGCGAGCAACTCGAGGGCAGACGCTGTAATGTGTTCTTGGGTTTTGTTTGTGCAGTTGTTTTAAATTTCTCATTTTAAAGATGTTTTACAAAAGCATAAAGCGACATGTGAAACAACGCAAAGATGTGTAAAGAGAAAATTATTCATCTCCCTACATCCAGCTCCTACCCCACCCCAGCGAGCCGGGTGGAGAACAGTAACAGTGTGTTAGTGGTTCCTTCAAATATCCACAAGCATTTATCCACACTCAGGGCTTTCTGTGTTCTTTTCTCCAAAGTAGAATCATGGTATGTAGACTGCTCTGCAACTTGCCTTTCTTTCTTATTTTTTAATTAATTTTATATCATTAGTGTCCTTGTAAGTCAGGAGAGATGGGTCTTTTTTCTAATTTCTAATAATAAGTAACAATTACTTATTCTAATAAGTAATTCCAACTCTTAACTCTAATAAGTAGAATTACACATGCTGGAGGGGTTAGTACCATATTTTTCCTGCTCTTCTTGCTTGGGCCAGTGTCTTGTCCCCTAACCCACGTTAACAACGTGGGGTGTAACTGAAATTTTTCTAAGGTCATAATCCTGAACATCTATACAAATTCTTCCATAGAGGGGAGTCGTCATTCTTTTACAAAAATGTAATTATAGTATACATTCTTTTCAGCTAATTGATTTTCTTACTCAACAGTACCTGAAATCTTTCTAGGTCGATCAGTATAGCTCTCATTATTTTTGACAACTGTGTAATATTCTACATTGTAGAGGTGTTTTAATTTATTCAATGAGTCTCATAGTGACGCGCCTTCACTGTGCTTCCAGCTTTTTGCTCCTCTGAAAAATGCTGCATTTAACACACTTATATATAGATATCCTACATATGCACATTTATAGGAAATATTTCTGGCAGTGGAATTGCTAGGTCAAATGATAGACTTTTTTTAAATTTAATAGAGGTTGCCATATCACCTTCCTAAAACACTGCAACAATTTGCAGTTCCACTGGCAATGTATGAGTACCTATTCTCCACTCCCTACCTCTGGGCAGAAATATTTATTGCTGATTTTAATTTCTGCTAGTCTGACAAATGTAAGTGATGACTTTATTGTAACTTTACTCCAGTTTTCACTACCTACTTTGAGAATTGAGAATATTCCCATATGCTTATTGAACTTGTTTCGCTGTGAATTAATTGCTCAAATCCCCTTTTCTGTTAGAATCCTTGTCTTTTTCATGTCAGTTTGTAAGAACTATATATTTTATGAAATATATTAACCCTTTATCTTTCAGTTTCTTTGCAAATACTTTTCCAAATCTATTCCTCTGTTGATTTTAACTACAGTATTCTTTGCTATACCATAGTTTAAATATTTTTGAGGTCCACAAAGTCTAACATTTCTTTTATGACATATGGATTTCCTGACTTGGTTACAGTTTCTCTCACCATTGAAATGCAAATTGTACAAAATGAAGATTTTCTTCCAAAATTCATGTTTGTTTTTCTCCCTTAAAGGCTTTAATCAATTTGAAAACTTTTTTTGTATATGGTGGATAGAATGCCAACTTTATTTTCTTCTATATAGATAAAAATGGAATTAACATTATCTATTAAATAAATTAACTTTTCCACCCTAAATTGAGATCCCACTTTAATCATAAATTTAAAGTACATACTGGGAACTATTTCTTAATTCTCTATTTTGTTACATTGATCTCCTTGTTTATTTCTATTCTAATCATTCTTAACCGATTTCAAAGTCTTTAATTTGTTTGCTTATAGGGGCTTTTTTATAGTTTATTCTTGGGCATGTAGTCTTTCATATGCACTTTAAGGTAGTTTTACCCAATTCTCCTAAAATCTCAGTTAATATTCTAATTGGGAATACATGAAATATAGAAATAAGTACAAGGAGAATTGACCATTTTGTTTTATGTGGTCTTCTCACACAGGAACATTGTATGTTCTCCATTTGTTCAGAGCTTGTTTCACGTCCTTCGATAAGGTTTTATAGTTTTTATTTTTAATGTTTATTTATTCCTAAGTATTTTAATTTTTGTCAGTATTGAGAACAGAATCATTCATCCCATTTCTTTTAATAGGGCTTATGACTAGTGTACAGAACAGCTTTTGGTTTTTGTTTATTTATTCTATACTTGTCTGCTTAAATTATCTTATTAACTCTACTTGGTTGGTTTTTTTTACTAGAATCTCATGGTGTACAATCATTTCATCACCAAAAACAGAATATAAACTATTTCACTTTTTTCACCTTACTGGGTTTGCCAGAAGCTCCAAGACAATGTTAATCAAGAATGCTGATAGTGGACACTGCTGTTTCATTCTCGAGATTAGTTAAAAGTTTTAATGTTTTGCCTTTATAACATACTATTTTTTTTAGTTTTGGCGAGTAAACTTCACTGTCTTTAAGTGGTTTTCTTGTATTTTTTCTCCCTTTTTTTTGTTGAGGAAGATTAGCCCTGAGCTAACGTCTGTGCCAATCTTCCTCTATTTTATACGTGGATCACCACCACAGCATGGCTGACAAGAGGCGTAAGTCCACGCCCAGGATCCAAACCCACAAACCTGGGCTTCCAAAGCGGAGCACGCCAAACTTTACCACTAGTCCACAGGGCCAGCCCTTTTTTCTTCTATTTTTTTTAGAAGTGACTGCTGAAATTTAGGAAATGCCTTAGTAATATATGTTTTTTCTTCTTTAGTTTGTTCATAAAAAAATGTTGATAGATTTCCTGATACTGACTCACACTTGCATTCTTGCAATAAATCCTCCTTGATCACAATGTATTTTTTCATAACATTGCTGGACTTTACTTGCTAAAATTTTATTTAGCCTTTTGCCTTTATTTTCATGAGTGAAACTGATCCACACCTTTTTTTGGTGCTATCATTTTCATGCTTTGATCTTCTACAGCTTTCATCTATGGACATGAATAGTTTAGATAATATTGTGATGATCTTTATATTTTTTTAATTAGAGAAAAACTCAGCTGTTAAACCATCTGGTCCTTGTGCTTTTGCATGTAATATTCTTCAGTTTTCAGCTTTTACTTATTTATTGCATCAAATATTTATTTAAATTATTTTGTGAAATACCTTCAAGCAAGAGAGGTACAAGTTTATATATGATCACAATAATGAGAAAATGAAGGCATAGCATTAAAGCACAGGAAAAATCACAAACTATGCTCTGAAACTCTAGTAATTCTCCCTGAGGTAACTGAAGCAAATGCACACATTTTTTGTGGAAAATAAGATTAAGCCACATGAATGCTATGTAGTGTTCTGTCCAACCTTATGTTTAGATATAATCCACAAAAGGAAAAAAGGGAAACCAATAGACTATAGTTTAGTTAACTGTCAAGAGAAACTATGCTGGAAAATGGTAATTTCCCTCCCAATTTCTAGAGATACTCTTTTTAAGAGTATACTTAAATATATGCTTTTAGACAGCAGATTTGGAGTAATTCTAAGTTCTTTCAATTACTGGTAGATTGGAGGGTTCATTTATTGCATGGTTGATGCTTTGTGAACAGCCCACATGTTTGTTTTCTACCTTATACCCTGAAAGTCTAAACGGAATAAGATGTACAATGAATCTTATTACTATTTATACTTTTAAACAATGATATACAATGACATGTGTAGGCCCATAAACTTAGGAATATAATGAAAGGTAAGGGATCTAATGCTCTTTAAAAACAAAGAGTTTCTAAAAAGAAACATGTAGTGAACCACAATAAGTTATTTCTGTAAGAAGTCTTCTGACTCTACCCTCTTCTAGGCTAGAATAAAATTAGTAAAATTGAAAGATCACAATAACAAGTATAAATTACATCTGGATTCTTATGATTTTAGTTAATTAAAAAAAAAGGAAATACAGGACAATGCTTTTTTCTCCCTAAGAAGGAAGCTTTTACTTTCACAGTCAGGGCCAGGACTAGAGGGAGGCAAGCCAGCCACCTAGGTCACCAAACCCAAGGAAGCAAGATTATGTAAGTGCGAGACCCTCACTTGTGCGGCCCTGAGGGTGAGTGCTTCTGTAAGAGTGAGGTGGCCGGGGTGCCAGGCTTGGCACCTGCATGACCTCGTCCTGTTGAATTTTGTACCCTCTGCTCCTCACTTGCATCTCATAGTCCCAACTCTGTTTACAT
This sequence comes from Equus quagga, assembly GCF_021613505.1. NCBI lineage: Eukaryota > Metazoa > Chordata > Mammalia > Perissodactyla > Equidae > Equus > Equus quagga. The sequence goes on from NC_060268.1 coordinate 53,091,662, forward strand.
TTATTCCTTCTTCATATTTTCTTTTGCTTTATTTTGTTCTTTCCATAGAATTTGTTCCACAGAAAAATGAGAAGTATTTTCATTTTTAGTTGTTCTTCTTTAATGATAATGCTATGTAAGTTTATAAATTTTCCTCTGAGGACAGATTTTGATATAAATTATTCCCCTTTTCATTGTTTTCTAGATAGTTTGCTGTTTGAGCTCTATGTTCCTCTTTGTTCCAAAGGCTATCCAGGAAGTATTCCTTAATTTATAAAAAGGCTATTCTAGACATTTTTAAATTACTTATTTCTAATTTTATTGAAAGTAGCTACAAAAATCTCTCATTTCTAAATTCAGTTAGGCTTTCTTTGTCATCAAGCACATAAACAATTTTTATAATGTTCTATTGGATATATGAAAAAATTCTGTTTTTTACTTGAGGGACTTAAGATTATGTATCTATCAAACTGAGTATGTTGATTGTATTATTCTTCTGTGTCCTTTTTTGTATATTAGATCTGATTCTGAAAAAAAAGATTTGAAATATACAATAGTTTTATCAAGTTGTCTTTGCATTTATTGTTTGGTACACATAGGTTTACTGATGTTAATTCTGCATATGTACCTTATATTGTTTCATGATATCCCTCCAATAGTGCCTTTACGCTTAAATTCTTCCTTGTCTGCTATTAATTTTGCTCTTCCTATTTTCTTTTTCATTATATTTGTTTGGTATGTTTGTCCATCCCTTCATTTTCAACTTTTCCTTTATATTTTGTTTCTTTAAAATTTTGTTTTAGGGTATTTTTCTCTAGATAGTGTATAGCTGGCTTATTTATATTTTTAGCTCAATCTAAGTGTCTCTCTTAATGTTAAAATCCAGTCCATTCACATTTAGCATGATTGGATTTCTCCTGCTATCTTATTTATTTATTGGCTTTTTTTACTTATTTCCTCCATTTACTCTATTTATTTTTGCAGATTGATCAAGTTGATATTATTTCCCCTTTCCATCTTGTTAATATGACTTCTTTTGTAGATTTCCATTCTATTTCCAGCTACTTTCCATTTCCTGTTGCTCATAATCAGATGTTTCTTTATCATTATATGAAAGCCAGACATATATTTCTCCCACGAAAATACTCTATTCCTCCACTGCTTCCACTCAAACTTTAGAATACTTTCACTGTCCCCACCAGTTCCACAGCCACTCCCCAGATGAGACCTTTGGAATACTTCCCTCCTTTCAACCCACCCCCAATGCCCACATTTCCTGAGATTCACTTATTATTTTTAGTTCTAGACTGTTTTTAGAAGAGTTCTCAAGGCAGATGGTGATGCAATCAATTCAGGAAAAGAATAGACTTCTACAGAGTGGATGATCCAGTCACGCTCAACGGTCAGAAAGATGAGCTTCTCTGGGCTTTGAGTATCTGGGTGCTGGTAATTACACCCTGATTTGGATAATGATTACTTTTACCATTCACCTAAGATTTTATATTCCCCTGGCCCTTCCCCACTCTTCTGGAGACTTTGACTCTGAGTTAATTTGCTCACTAAGTAAAACCAACTGGTAACATACTCTTGGGTTATTTTGCAAGACTGAGTGAACTGAAGGTATAGGAGGTCTGCCTAGGTCAATTTCCATACAGTTCTTTTCTCTCAGTTTTCCATATTGCAGCTTCCAGTGTTGTAGATAAGTGGTTCAATGCTAGGATGATTCTTCCTCCTTTAGGAATAACTTATTCTTCTCTGTGGGAACTTAAGATTTTTCTCTATTTTTGTAGCTCAGAGATACAATACGCCTAGGAGTCTTTTGACTATCAATCTTTCCTGGAACTCTGTGAGATGCAAGTCTCTCTTCAGCTCAGAAACTTCTCTTCTATTATTGATTGCCTTTTCTGTCACATCCCCCACCCCCTTTCTCAAATTCTATCCATCTCCTGATTCTTGTCTCTTTGTGTTTTTGCTCTGTGCTTTGAGCTCTGTCTCATCTTCCAGGACGCTAATTCAGACATCAATATTGACACCTTTCTCCTTCAATTCATCTCTTGAAATTTTTGCATCAAAATCTTCTTTTTTGGTCTCAGAAAATCAGGGTTTTTTGTGTGTGCTGCACTTAAATCTCCTTTTCTTATTTTTTTGGTTCAAGTTATCTATGCCAGCAGCTATTTCTGTACTGAAGGTTCTGCTCGTAATTCTTCTCCCTGGCTGTTGGGCCCATTAGGAATCTTCTTTTCTTTTGTTTGCTCACTGGGGCTCTGTTCCAGCTACTGGGGTATCTTCGGTGGCAGCATTCCCAAAGCAGAAGAAGAAATAGGCACAGCCTCCCCTGGCCCAAGCTTAGCAGCAGATGGGCTGCCAGTCTTCCGGTGTCGCACCACGAGGAAGCCTGTCCTAGTCTCACCTCTCCAACTCAAGGGTGGTGGCAACTCAACCCATCTGTTCAGTATCTTGAGAACCAGGGAGATCAGTACACTCACAAGGACCTTCCCCCTTGTCCCTTCCTTAGGGTTCCCTGTTACGGTCCTCAGGCAGGAGGACCGTCATCCCCCAACTCTCTCTCTCAGGATTCTGCCAAAGCCTGAAGCCTCACCCACATCCCAGGCCTTGTCTGCCTCCTGGAGGCCCCAGCAGCTGCTTTTCTCAGGAGAAGCAGATGGATTAAATTGCACGTAGAAAAGAGGCAGGATGTGTTCAAGCTGCTATCTTTCCAGAACCCCCTGTTCCTCCTATCTCAGAACTTCTTGACTTCTTGTTTAGTTTTGCATTCCAAAGTGTTCAATAAATATCACTGAAGAAATGCCACTACCCCTACCTCAAATCCTCTCTGGTGCAGGTTCTACTAATTATGCTTTTGAAAGGTAACTCAAACCAGCTTAAATTTAAAAATAATTTTTTTAATCTCACAAAAAACACAAAGCCCCAAGGTAGGGTGGGCTTTGGGGATGGTTGATTCAGCAGCTCAGTAATGGCATTAAGATGAAGTTTTTTTCTTTTCTCTACTCTGCCATCTTTGATGTTGGCTTCCTCCTCAGACTGACAGCAAGTTGGCTGCTGCAACTCCAGGCGGCACTCTTAGAATGACAACATCTAGAGAAAGAAAAGTAGAAATTTCCTCACATCTTCCTGGCCAGATTGGGTTCCATGCCCAATCCTAAACTTGGCAGGGGTAATGGGATTAACCAAAGACCAATCATCCCTAACCACATGGCTGTTTGAAAAGGCACTTCAAATCAGGGAACACCTGCTCGCAAGCTAAATGTTCTCAGTTCAATATGCAGCTTTTCACACAAAAACAAGAATAGTTGGCATTTGAGTGCTCACCATATACAAGGTGCCTGACAACATTCTCATTTAATCCTCATCTCAGTCCCCTAAGGGACATTATCATCCTTGTTTCACAGATAACGTACCTAGAGCCTAACTCTTACAAGGTCACACAGTTAATGAACCATCATTTCTCTCCTTATAGATTCTGTATGTCTAGGAATGCAGCCTAGCATTGCAGTCAGCAACAGAAAACGTCCTCCTCATATTAATTCCCTTGGACCCCATGTGAGGGCTATAACTAGGTACTCTACTTTAAGATGCTGCCTTTCATACTGCGGAGCAAGGTAACCAGCTAACAGTGCGACTGACTCATAGCAGGCCACTAGCTGTGCTGCTGGGACTGTGCAGAGGCATTTGGCTATGCCTCGGAGTTTCACCTTTCTTTCATTATATAACAAGCCCAAGAATCCTCTTATATCATAAAACAAGCCTCAAATCTTAATATGGAACAGCTGAGCCTTACACATTAAACATTCTTGGCTTGCACATTCATTTTGTATATTCCCTTAGAAACTAACAACTATCTGGGAAGCCAAACAAGTATTTTATACTCCTATCTACGAATGAAACTCTTTGCACGGGGGGCTCTGGAGGGCATGTGTGTTCAGTTAAGTGTTCTCCCACTATAAAAGCAATACATGCACATAGAACACATCAGGGGAAAGGAACCTATAGTTCTTCTTCCCAACTCTCTTTCTCCCCCGCCAAGACAATCACTGTTAACTATGTAGGGTACTTCTATAGACTCTTTTTGCATTTTTTATTTTTTATTATGGAAATATTCAAATGTACACAAAAGTAGAAATAGTATAATGAAGCCCAATGTTCCCATCATCCAACTTCAACAATCAACATTGACAATGCTTTGTAACATATTTGACATCACAATGTATTTAGTGATTTTAAAAATTATTTATTATTTTTAAAAAATAAAAAATCATTAAAAACCCAAGCAGTATGGAAAGATAAAAATAAAAATCCTCTTCCTCTCCCAAGACCCTTAATTCCAGTGCTCAGAAATAACTTCACAGTTTTTAATGCATCAATTTAGACATTTTTTATAAATAGATTATATATTTTTTGCAAACTTAAAACATTTTCACACACAAGAAATCAGACCATACATATTCATGCTTGCTTTCTCCACTTACTATATCTTGGACTTCTTTAGAAGTAAATACCTTGAGGTGGCCTGCATTCTTCAACAGCTACAGTGTTCCACTGGAAAGCATGCTTAACCCAGGAAAGTGGGGAGGGTGAGAGCTAGCTGATTTGGAAGAAATGTAGATTCTGTCTCCAAAGCCAGAGGTTTACAAAGTGGGTTGTGTACACACCAAGGTATGTGCAAAATGACCCATTCAAATGTGGGAAGAAATATTATAACTTTCATTAATTTTTATGTCATCCCTTAAAATTTTTGCATATTTTAAAACATACATAGTAACAGTGCAATAATGTATTTGCATAATTTATAAATAAATATTTCCGTATTAGGAGTGTGTACTCAAGATTTTTAAGCATGGGATACAAGATCAACAAAGTTGGAGACCACTATCCCACGCAGCTGTTTTGAGTGTCACAGAAAGCAGAGCTGCTTGTAAGAGTGAACGAGTAGGCTAATGACCTGTTCTCCGAATCTCTGTGACCCATTGTCCGTCGGTCCAAAATATTGTAACAGATGTGAAACTCCAAGCCCAGTGAGAATTGTCTAGATAAGGAGAACCTATTCCCGGCTGGGGACCCTATGGAGGTACCCACCATCTAAGCAGCAATTCCCAAAACATTTCCGCAGAACCCAAACTCTTCAGGGGGAAAAAGAGTGTAAGAGTTACCTGGTTGGGAGCACTACACATTGTAAGGCTCTCTCAGAGATCACCCTCAGTGTTCGTAGAGGCTCTAAGAGGCACCTCATTTAAAAAAATCAATAAATGAAAATAAAAGCGAGCAAAAAACGTGTTTGATTTTAACTCAGCATTTCCATTTAACTCTGGAAGCCAGACCCCATTCCAACTTTTTCTTTCTGATATATTTGTTTAAAAACCTGTGGAACTGGGGGCTGGCCCCGTGGCCGAGTGGTTAAGTTCGCGTGCTCCACTGCAGGCAGCCCAGTGTTTCATTGGTTCGAATCCTGGGCACGGACATGGCACTGCTCATCAAACCACGCTGAGGCAGCGTCCCACATACCACAACTAGAAGAACCCACAACGAAGAATATACAACTATGTACCGGGGGCCTTTGGGGAGAAAAAGGAAAAAATAAAATCTTTAAAAAAAACCTATGGAGGGGCTGGCCCCGTGGCCGAGTGGTTAAGTTCGCGCGCTCCGCTGCAGGCGGCCCAGTGTTTCGTCGGTTCGAATCCTGGGCGCGGACATGGCACTGCTCGTCAGACCACGCTGAGGCAGCGTCCCACATGCCACAACTAGAGGAACCCACAACGAAGAATACACAACTATGTACCGGGGGGCTTTGGGGAGAAAAAGGAAAAAATTAAAAAAAAAAAATCTTTAAAAAAAAAACCTATGGAACTGGAATTTTGTGGAAAAACTTTATAGAGAAACGTCGGTGAGCAGGGTGCTGCAGGAAAATACCATCTACAAAATATTGAACATCCACTTTTCCTTATGAAATAGTCAAATAAAAAATACCATAGGTGATTTAGCTCAAGAAAACACTTGTCCACACACACAAAGAAACTAGGGCCTCCCCATTTAATTTCTAATTTGAGCTTTCTGAATCCATTTCTTCTGCCAGGAGTTATAATTTGTTGCTTACACGCTCCAAAGCTAAGCAGTTCTTTTCCCATTTGTGCAAAACGTGGTGGGTATGTTTTATATTCTATAAATATAAGTGCATATTCGATTTTGAAAGAAAATTTCTCCCCGGGGGTAAGGAGAGGAGATGTGCGGCCAGGGGATTTAGAATCAGAGATGTTAAAAGTTAGAAGTATGGGGTTGTAATGAGACTAACACTTGTGCTTATCTTGTGAAACTAGCTTCATTGCCTATTTACAGAGCACACACCCTTTATAAAAATACAAATGGTTATTGAACGGTTATTACAGCCAAGTTCAAGGACATGGAGATTAAGGAAGTGCAGTTCTGTAGAAGAACCAAGAGGGAAAGGACAATCCGGGCACAGGGAAAAACATACCCACTGGCCTGAAAGTACAACAAAGAGTGAAACAGTCAAGGAACTGCCCTATAATCACATCATGTCTAAAGGCTTGTGACTAGTTAGAACAAAATTTACCAAAACTCCAAATTCAGCTCAAGCATCTCTCCTTTGGGAAGTCATCTTGGCTCACATATGTATCTCCTCTGAGCTTCTAGCCACCAGGTATTTGTATATTTTACAGCCCAAATCCTTCTGTATAATAATTACTGGTCTCTTTCTTTCCACTGGACTATGAGCTCCCTGAGAGCATGGATTGCAGTCCCTGGAGAGCGTGAGAACAAAATGCAGTTGGTTGATAAGGGAAGGGGAATCGAAGTAGCCACTGAGCATGGATGATTCTTTCAAGAGCTCAGCTTAGATGAGGCAGGATTCCATTGCAATGTGGCATTTGCAATATCAGAAGGATGCATAGAAAGCCAGACAGCAGAGATCAGAGGGACAGACACCTCACTTAGCACGGGAGGAGGTTAGATGTCCTGATCCGGAGTTTATGGTAGTCATGATACAGAGGTCAAGGTCTGAAAAGCCAAGTCCCTTTCACAACTCCCAAATTGTTGGGCCAACATTCTCAAGAACAATAACCAAGTATGACATCTGCCAAAGTACAAGCCAGCTCTTCGGTAAATGAATAAAATGCCAAGCAAAAAAGAAAAACCATTAAAAAAATATACAAAGGAGTCTGAATGGCTCTGTTTACATACGATAAAATCGAGAGTATAAAATATTACCTTTCCCCAAAGAAAAATTAGCTCTCAGTGCCCTGTATACAACCATTTGACATTATTTAAAATCCTATTTGACCTATTTAACCTCTCTTCATCCTTCAGATTTGGGCTCCAGCACCACTTTCTTGGGGAAGCGTTCCCTGAACTGCCTGACGAGGTCCCACCTCCTCTCTCAGTCCCATCCCTGCATGACCAGCTCTTGGATCACCAAAGGCCTCCCCCTCATAGCACTTGTCATGGTTGGAATTGCACATATATTCACTTGATTATCTGATTACTATTTGTCTCACCTACCAGACCGTAAGCTTCAGGAGGGCAGGCACATTGTTAAGTTCACTACTGTATTCCTATCATCTAGCAGAGGCCCTGGCACAACCAAGTGCTTAAGAAATACCTGTTGAATGAATAACTGAGGTAACTAGTCCATGCAAATCAACAATATGCATACCATAGAAGCCAAAGAATTCCAAACAGCCTCTGATAAGATTTTTCAGGAGATAAGGGAAAAAATTAACAGGTTAATTCTCTTAATCAGAGGTGCTGCTAAGAAATGAAAACTACAATCACAAAACTAAATAATGAAAAATTAATCACAGTACATTGACACTTTAATTAATAAAAACTGGCCTTTTGTGTTTAGAAATACAAAGGTGGCTAAATCCCATGCCCAAAAGGCAGGGGAGAAAAGAATAATAAAAAATAGATTTAGAATGAAGAATAACATTGCTTAATTTGCTCAGTATTACCAAATACTTCCAAATACCAATTACAAAGGCTTCACTTTTCCAAAATGATTTCTAAAACTCATGGAATGGAAGCACTTTTTCTACAAGACAACCTACACTATATCAAATTATTCTAATTTCTTTACACTGAGAACAAACACTTCCAGGATACCTTTTTTAACATACATTTCCACCTCTGGGGACCATTATGATTTTAACAAGAAAGAGCAGAATCTAGTTTACTGTACTGAGCTACTTAACATATATTCTAATATGGGACACATAGGTTAAATGTGGATAACCTGATCACTCTCCCTGACATATTTTAACAGAAAATAAACATTTTCCTTAAACAGTTAGCAAGCTCCACAAAAACTAGTGAGCAAGAAGGATCTAACGGCCTGCTTGCTAAGATTGCTGAATGACTGATAGCTCAGGCATTCACCCTAGCAGTTGAAATCAATTAATCATTCATTGTAACTGGAGCAGAATATAATTAATTATGTTAGCCTGACTGGTTCAAGTTTAATTCTGCTAAAAAAAAAATCATTACAAAAAATCATTATGAATATAGGCCATTATCATGAATTATTGCTAAAGTAAAAAGTCATGAATGAGTTTCTATACAAATTTGATCCACATTTTAAAAACTTTTATGGAAAATTTTGAATGTAATCACAGGTAGAGAATATAGTATAATGAATCCCCAAGTACCCATCATGCAGCTTCAACAATTATTAACTCACAGTCAATCTTGTTTCAACTATACGGACACACACTAGCCAACTCCAACTCCCCAATTATTTTTAAGCAAATCCTAAACACCATTATCAATTCATTTCTAAGTATTTCAATTTGCATCTCTAAAAGTGCTCCTTTTAAAAATGTAACCACCATATACTTATCACACCTAAAAATTGTAAAAACCCTTAAAATCATCAAATATCCAGTTAGTTTTCATATTTCCCCAATGGTCTCATTTTTTATTTGTTCAAATGAAGATTGAAATAAGTCCATAAATTGTATAGACTTAAGCCCTTAAGTCCCTTACATCTTTTTTAATCCATCTTTTTCTTTTTTTCTTGCAATTCTGTTGTTAAAGAAACAGGGTCATTCGTCCTGTAGTTTTCCAGTCTGGATTTTGTGGTATCATTTAACATGTTCCTTTGTTTCCTGTATTTCTAGTAAAGAGGTGGTTAGGTCTAGAGGCTTAATCAGGATCAGATTCAACTTTTGGCAGGACTCTTTCATAAGCGGTATGTGTATTTCCTTTAGGAGGAACAAAATGTTTGACTGCAACTTGTTTGTGAAGTTAGAAGTCACTGGTGATCACGGGGCGGGGGTGGGGGGTGGTATAATGGTGATATTCTATCATTCCTCTTTAACTTATTAGCTGGAATATTTCTTTAAGAGCATATTCCAAAGGGAATTATGATTTTATAAACTATTATTATTAGCTCATAGAGTGAAACACGAGTTTCAATCTCTTGCAGATGTTATCCCTTACTGATGCACTGATGCTAAAATTATCTCAGCTTTGGCCAGTAGACACTTGTTCAAGATGCCTCCTGAATCCTTTTCAACAGACTTCTAATAGCTTCTTTGCTTTCTGGTATGACAGAGTGTTTTCTAGGCTCTTCTTGTACGCTTCTTTCCCTAGACCTGGAATTAGCTATTTATCCAAGAAAGTCTGGTTTCTTTGAAGAAAATGGTATTAGAGACAATAATCAGGGCACTACATTTGACTTTTATTAGAATTATGTCCAAAGCTCATAAAGTCAGTTGAGCAGGAGTCTTCCACTATTGTTTCTAATAAATTCATGTAGCTGCATACATGTGAATTTTTAAGCGTGGGGTTCTCAGATTAAAAAAAATTTAGCTATATGATAATATGCGAACAGTGGAAGTATTCTTACATGTTGATGGTAGAAGTATCTATCTGGAAGACAACATCATAATTTTTATCAATGACCTTTAAAAAACCTTTAATCTAACAACTCCACTTTTAGGAATTCATTTTATTATTACGCTTAGAATTTCCCTTCTAGGACTGTTTAAAATAATGTATAATCTGAAAACCTAAGCATCCAAACAAAAAGGAATTGGTTAATTTTAAAAATGTACAATATAGCCACAGAAGGAAATATTTAGTCATTAAAATGATGTAGATACGATATCAATGTAGTGTTAAAGGAGGGTTACAAAAGTGTGCATATGCCTTTAGCCACATGCAGAGAAAAAAGTCTTGAAGGCTATATCCCAAAATCTTAATGCAAACTGGGCTCACGTTTCTACTGCTGGTTTAGGATTTGGCTTTCCTGGGTCCGCCAAGTCAGATACTACTCTTCCATCTGCTTTCCAGTTTCCAAAATTTTGTTCTTATTGTCTTCTCTTCAGTATTCCTTGTCCTTGTTGGATTATGCTTTGTTCTTTCCCCAGTCACTGTGATTTTAGTGGAGATTTTAGGAAAGAGCAAAGGCTAACAAGTACTTTGCTCAACTCTCCATTTTTACCTAGCATCCCATTGCTTTTTATAGGAGAGAACAGACATTCTGAAGAGTTTATCAACTATAAAATATATGAATTTCTACTGAAATAGTGCATATATGTATATATCTAAGACATACAAACAATATGGCAATATAGAACACAAGGGCTCACTTTGTATCCCAATAAAATAAACAGCTGGATACACAAACAATAATGGAAAAACTAAACTGGTAAAAAATGGAAAAACAGATTCAAATGGAAGTTGTTGTTAATAAAGAATATAAAGCCAGAACGGTGGAACTGAAGCTGAGCATTGTGGGGCAAACTGATCATCTTTTTAGTTACTCAGAAGTCAAGAATGCTCTTCAGGAAACTACAATTTCTTACAACTATAGTGACTTCTCTAAAGATGAACTGTCCCTGGCAGCTGCTCTAAAACTATATCCAACTTGCTCTCCAGTTTTGGGAGACCTTGATCCTTTAAATCTAGATAATGAACATCTCCTCTTAACATCCCTGAAGATAGACTGTCCAGTTTTGTAAGGCATTTACTACACTGACCCTCTTACACTTTCGATTAGAAATACTTAACAAGAAATTAAATGTACAAGCACAAGCCCCTAGAATTGCACAGCTGCCAAGGACACTAATCCCATCTTTGGAGAAATAATAATCATTAGGTCTTAAAATGTACAGACCATAGTGACAGAGATAAGGACTTAAGAGTAGCTCGCTTAATTTGGAGAAATCTTCGGTTTTCACCATTCTCTGAATATGACAAAAGCGAAATACCCAAAGCACGAAGTGCTAAAGACTCCTCAGAAAACTAGACTGATAAGATAAAGTTGTCTTTCCCTTAAAGAAGTCCTTCCCAAAACTGTATGATATTGCCCAACACTACGGGGAACTAAGTCCAGAAACTGTAATAATTCACTTTATTGTTGATTTTGTTTGTGAGTTGTTGCCTGAATTTAGAAAGCTGAAAAAAAAATTATGAATAAAACTTAAGCATTTAGGGCTGGCCCCGTGGCCGAGTGGTTGGGTTTGTGCACTCCGCATCAGCGGCTCAGGGTTCACTGATTCGGATCCTGGGTGTAGACCTACTCACTGCTCATCAAGCCATGGTGAGGTGGTGTCCCACATAGAAGAACTAGAAGGACCTACAACTAGAATATACAACTATGTACTAGGGCTTTGGGGAGGGGGAGAAAAAAAGCCTTTTCTAAAAAAGAAAAATTTAAGCATTCACTTTAAAAAAAAAAATAAATTTGCAATCATCTGAATTAGTCAACACTGATGGTTTCACGAACAAATTAAACAATATACATTTTGATGTTCCTAAAGTAGCTAATTAGTATGGCATATTTACTCATTTAACAAATACTACTTATGTGTAGCTGGCCTCAATTAAAAAAAACAAAGAATTTGGGGCATATTATTCTGTGCACGGCACCGTTCTGAGTTTATAATTCTTTTTCTAGATAAGGCTGAAATGTCAATTCTCTCCTTACTTGCTATGAATTTGACAAGGCAGGAAAATGTAGTTCAAAATTTTAAAATATACTATTATTAAACTAGAGTTTTAAAATAAGTGAGGTACTTAGCATTCAAAACTTTGCAAAATACATATAAATAAGACCACAGCTCTTCCACCAAGACGAACACTTTAAACGCTTTGAATACTGATTAGAAATAATGCAAAGCAGGTGAGATTAGCTAAGGAAAATGTTCATTATGTGGAGATACAGAGATATCATCAATTTTTTACATGGACTCCTAACTGGGAATAAAGATATCAAGACTTGTGCAGGAAGAGACAATCGTTTTTCTGCTTAACAATCTCTTTCATTTAGTTAGGAAAAGTTGCCCTGTGAGAAGCTTCTTTTGATAGTTCTCAGAGTTCAAAGAGTATGGAACCTTCAAGTTGATTTCATCAGGTCTATTTATTAATAATGCATTTCAAGTTTCAAAAAACCTTACATCTTTGCACAATACTTTATTTTTTTGCAATTTTTAGTAAAAATTTCCAAAGTGAACAAAAAGATACTGTATAAAACACAGTGGACATTAAACTGACAGTAGTATTAGATCTCATTTGTCTTGATCCTTTTGTTTTACCACATCTTGATCTGTAGTGGACAGAGTTCAGTGCACGTATTTCTTTTCAGAAAACATTTAACTTAGACTCAAAATAAAATAGGGCAGTGTGTACCTGCCAAAACCCTACCACAGGATAACATTACAAGCAAAAAATGTACATGTTCCAAAGTCTACCACACTCAAGAAGTTACTAAGAACTCTTGCGGAATAAAAGTAACTGCTTTAGAAATGCAAACCCACCTCCAACCTTTGCACAGTCCAAAAACAAAGGCATTTAAATGATTTAAAAGCAATTACATACATATCTACCTACTTGTTTGTTTAGAATTATTTATAGTCTATCTGGGGTTTCATGTACAAAATTTGTCTCTAAATCATGTACAAAAAGCTGTATTTTGAAAAAAGTCACCACATACTGTACAAGTTTACAAGGAAGAGATCCCATTATTTTCTCTAGCATTTTTGGCCTTGCTGGCTTGCGTCACATTATGAGAATGATTGTGTAAACCTTATACTCTTAAGAAAAAAAAGGAAAAAAAAAAAGCCAAAACACAAATCTTTTCAACTTTCCCTAAATTTTCCTATGTGAAGCCAGGAAAATCATAGCTGTTTACTTCTAATTGAAGTGATGTAGTTGGAAAACAGAAGCAATAAATATGTCACAAGCTTAAAATTTTTTGTAATGCCCCCTTCCATTCCTGCATAGCAATAAGCCTATTAATATATTAAATGCTTTTGCTTTCTTTCTTTAAAAAGCCAATTATTTACATCTATTTAAAAAATAAATTTGGAATGGGACATTGTGCTGTTTCACCTTCATTGTTGTTAGGGGAAAAAATGTCAGAAGGCCTATCTACAATTTTAACTACTAGTTGAGCAAATCACTCTTCTTTAGTGGTTACCAATGATAGTGATGATATGCTGAAAAAACTCTTCAAATATTTTGATAAAATAAAGACACAGCTTTTCTTTTCCATGTCAGACAAAACCAAAAACATAATTAGCATACTTTAGATATACGGAAAACACAAATAAGAGGCTACAAATAAAAAGAATCATTTCATTGACATAATTTCTACCAAAGTATGAAAAAGATTTCACCTATCCATTCAAAAATGGAATTGAATTAGAAAGTTTAAAATAAGTAAGCAGAAATCAGACATTTACATAAATGACTAACTCTGAAGTAGTATGCTGCATATGTCCAGTTTGCACAACACTTAACTGTGTTCTTCGGCGTAGTCACGCATGTGCTCTTAGCAGCCATTTGATAAAGACAAAATGAATATCAGAACCAACTCCATCATAAGGAAAAGGTAAATTGATTCTCATTTCAAAACTGCCTGTGTAAAGCATTACAGAATCCTGGACCACTGAATACCACCATTCTCTGTTATCCTGAGTATGTCAGTTAAACAGTAATTTTTCATTAAGAGCGGAAAAATTTTATAATACAAAGAAACATCCATATTGCAATTTCTGTTTACAATTGCACACAGAAGTACAGTGTACGTAAGAAATACATGTCTGCATATAACAAGGTATGTACATTGGCAAGTGATGTCTCCAATGTTGAGGTGGTCGAGCTTCCTAGCCTTGACTGGCAGTTGAAAAAAATATATATATATTTCAATTTGTGATAAAAGTTTATCGAGAGCCAAGTTTGCCTGCAAGTGAAGAAAATGCAGCAACGAAGAACAGGGAACATGGGGCACATAATAATATTCTAAGACTTTGTGCCATTAGGTTAAAAATATCTGTCCATAAGAAAATTGGGTTCCTTTTCCACCCCCACCCCCAAATTGGAATTTTCAGGCTTTAAAACTTAAGTAACTCCACCTGGTCTGAGGACATGATCTCTTGCCATTTTTTTCTTCGACTGTTATTTGTGAGGGTTAGTTTGGGGATGATGATTTAATAGGTTTCTCTTTGGAGTGAAGTTTTCCCATTGTAGGCACTAGGAAGAACCAAGGCAAAAGCTGCAGTTAACGTCTCATGTGTCCCATCTGATAACTCTCCCGGGTCCTCTGACGCTGGGGTTGCTGAATGGGCTGTGGAGGTCTCCTCCTCTTTAAAGTGCCTGTGAGTCACAAACGAAAGTAAAATACATTTACTATGGGACTTTCGATCTTTAAAAACAAAGCTGCCATTTCAGTAAGAAAGGTTCTAGATCAGTGCTGCCCGATGGAAATATGAGCTATATATATAACTTAAAATTTTCTGGCAGCCAAAATGAAAAAAGCAAAAAAGAAACAGGTAAAAAAATTTAATAATATTTTTTATTTCACTTAACTCAATATAGCCAAAATATTATCATTTCAAAATGTAATCAATATAAAAAATCATTAACAAAATATGGCATTTTTTTATAGTAAGTCTTTAAAGTCTGGTATGTACTTTATATTTACAACACATGTCAATTGAGACTAGCCATATTTCAAGTGCTCAACAGCCACAACTATTAAATTAATATGATTCTGAGGACAGGATACATGATGAAGAAACTACTGAGTGTCTTTGAATAAATGACTTAACCTCTCTGAAACTCAGATGCCTAGTCTACAAAGCAGGGGTAATAACGAACCCATTTAGTCTGTTGGGAGGATTATATGACAATTCATGTAAAAGTGCTTAACACTTTTTGCGAGAGTTCAATAAATGACAGCTGGGTTTTGTTTTTTTTAAGTTTTTAAAAGTGGAACTTGCTTAAAGTGAAATCAAGTCAAAGAATTGTTTCACTGAACGAGATCATAATTGGTGACATATCTAAAAAGTGTCATGTGGCCCTTGGCAATCCCTAAGAAACTGACATAAGTGCTAGAGTGCTAACACTGCAAATTTACAAAAAGCAATGATATCAAAATCAAATTTCCTGATTTCCACCAAGATTCTGTCCCAGCATGATTACTAAGCTCTCTTGCCCCCAGATAGGTAAACGCAGGGGAACAACTGAAGGAAAATAGAAAAAATTATAAGAAATCCCTAGTTTTAAACTACCCTGTGTGGAGTAGTGGATTCGGCCTGAGGCAAGAGGCTTCAGGAGAAGTCTGAGGAAGGCAGAAGAGGGAAGCGCAGTCATTTAGCTCTGGTTCTCCCCTGCCACTGCCTTGGGACAACGACTGCGCCACACCTACAGTGAAGAGAGTTCAGGTCCAGACGTCCTGAGGGCAGCATAGAAGCCACAATTACCCTGAGGAGGGTGAGGGAGAAATAGATGGGGACTAAATAATCTGGAGCAGTTGCTTCCTACCCTTTTCTTCCCCAAATCCCTGGAGCTAATCTAAGGAAGGTCTCCTTCCAATGATGTGTCTGCCTGAGACGTAAAGGGTAGAACCAAACCTTAGGAGTTGTTTTCAGAAATGGAGAATAACTATGGTTATTTGGTGGCAGAGGCCTTTATTCTAAGAATCTCTTTCCCCATAAGCATCACCCCTAGGGAAAACAAGCTTATGTATCAGAAAATATTTCAAGAGCACCAACAATTAAAAACAGTAACAGAAACGTAGTTATTGGAACAGAAAGAAGAATGACTTAAAAGTAGCCTATGGTAATATTTAAAACAAAAAAGAAAGATTTTAAAAGATGGATAAAAAACAAGAAAACAAGTACTAAGCAAAAATAAAAATTTCTAGGTCTAAATATTTTTAGATACTCAGGATAGATTAGCATTAAATTGGCAGGCATTAAATTGGCAGCCATTATCAAGATTGGACTGATAACAAATACGCTTAAAAAATCAACTAAATAATTCATTCAGTAATCGCATTCTCAAGAAGAAAGTACTACAAAAGTAGTTACTAAAGACTCATTAATAATTCAGTTCTACCTGCTCAACGGTTCTGAGTTATAAAAATACGTACCTTGCTCAAATTGTCTTACCTGGAAGAGGTTTAGGAGGAGGCAACTTTGGATTACTACTTGGAGTGTGGACACTGCATATCTTAATAAATCCAGCCATTAGCATGATCAGGGCAATTCCCATAAGTAGTACTGCCCACCAATTAGCCTAGAAATAAACAGATTTTTCTACTGAAAAAACTATCAAATATTTTAGAATATTTTATACTATATAAACTATAGAATAGAACACATTACATTTTAATTTTTAAGGAATATTTGTTGGCTGGGAGTTATATAGATATCATATATAAGTATATATATATTAATTTCTTTAAATATAAAATAAGCATAAAAAACAAAAATCACTCAAAGTTTCACTTCCTAGAGGAAACCACTCAATCTTAATTTCCTTTCAGTCTCTTTTATATATATATAACTGTTTGTCATATATACACAGAAAAACACATGCAAAATTGGGGTCATCCTCCATATAGTTTATATTGTATTTTCCCATGTTATTAAATATTTTCTGGTTTGAATATTTACTTTTTTTTTAACCTGTTACTCTTACAGACTATGTTTTGTTTGCTTTTATACTCTCCAGTGACTTAGAAGGTACATTTCTTGCTTTAGACTTTAAAAGTAATCTTTAACCTGTATTTTTTTCTAATCATCAAAGTTAAAACTGAAATTCTATCTTTTTTGAGGCCCTTTTTCCTGTTACAGCCTCTATTTCATTTGGAATTTGAGTCTCAGACTACTGATATAAAACTATTTTTATATATATCTTAGTTTTCATCATATCTTATATATACATATATCATAATATTTATTATATATTCATTTATTTAAAGGTTAATGGTCTTTTTTAATATGAAAAGTAGAAGGAAATACACATTACAGAGGCAGAGAAAATTTACACAGTCTAAAAGGAACTAATATAATTTAAGTTAGAAGTGAAATTTTTAAATAAATCAGTTACCCAAACAAAAAATCTTCAAAAATTATTACTATAATCTTATATATAAAAACATTACTGTTTGCATTCTTAATAAATCTTAAGTCTACTTTACAACTCAAAATATTCAAATTTTGTTTTAAGATAGCATTTACTAACAAATATCATTCAAAACTTCAAAACTATAAAGTTTCACAGTGGCTTAGATTATTATAATACATATACAGTTATTGGTAATTATTGCGAATAAAACTCTCATTTGAGAAGATTTTCTATGATTTGAGGTCTTATAACAAACAGCCTACTACTTCCATACTGTCTTCTTTATCCAGTAATGACAATGTAACTAAAGTAATAGAAACTAAAACAAAATGCATATTGTGGCAAAATGCCTCAAGTCATTTTTTCCATGTGTGCATAAAGCCTTTCCTATATATATTTTTAAATTTGTTTAATTTTGAAAGAATCTCAAATTTATAGAAAAGTTGCACATATAGTACAAAAAAGTTTTTAAAATCTAGAACCATTTAAGAGTAAGTTGTTAGCATGATGCTATTACACCTGAACATTTTAGCATATAGTTCCTACAACATTAAGAGTGTTTTCCTAGACAACCACAACACAATCATCAAAATCAGGAAAGTAGCACCAATACATCACTACCATCGAATCCTCAGACCCCATCCAAGTTTTGCCATTTGTTCCAATACCATCCAATTCAGAACCACGTGTTGCATTTAGCAGCTGTGTTTCTTTAGTCTGACGCAATCTGAAAAATTTCCAGTCTTTCCTTGGCTTACATAAACCTGACACTTTTGAAGATTACAGGCTAGTTATTTTGTACGGGAATGTCCCTCAATTTGGGTTTCTTGGATGTTTCTTTATGATTAGATTCAGGTCATACATCTTTGGTAAGACTATCACAGAAGCGATGTTCTGTTCTTCTCATTGCACCCTATAGGTGACATATGATTTTGATCTCATTAGTCATGACGTTTAACTTGATAACTTAATTAAGGTGTTATCTGTCAAACTTTACTACAAAGATACTCTTCTATTTTGTAGTCAATGAGTATTTTGTAGGGACATAATGTGAAACTATGTAAATATCCTGCTCTTCATCAAACTTTCAATTTATTCATTTATTTATTCCCTCACGGCTTCCTATTTTACTCAGTAGTTGTCTTTTGGACATGTCCCCAACATTCTTTGAGCACTTTACTTTCTGGCACAAGAAAGTTCTAGGTTCATCTTGTTCTTTCCCTGTCTCAGTCCTGGAATCGGCCATTTCTCCAAAGAGCCTTGGTTCGTTTTAGAACTGCCCCTCCTATGCAGGCACCCTCCTCACTTGTACTCTAACATCTCAAGCCAGGCACCCCTCCACGGGGTGCCCTTCTCACCCTGCTTGGGCCCTATCAACCCATACTGGTCTTCCTGTCCATTCCATACCCTCCACACTCTGGTCAGGCTCCAACGCCCTGCTCTGTGCCACCATAGCTCCCCCATCTGGCATGGATGCCTACCCTTGATTGGGCTCACCTAGTGGCTTTGGAAAGGAACTGTTCAAGAAGGGAGAGGGTAAGATGTAATGCAATTCAGCCTTACTGCTCAAAGATCTGATTTGTCAAGAGAAGCTATAAATCTGAATTTTTATGTGAAATCTATTTTAAATGCTGGCAACTCATTCAAAATTTCCAAAAACAATACGAAGACCATACAAGACATGTTTACAGAGCTGAATCTGGCTTGGAAACCACAAGTTTACAATCTACTTTTCAGAAGCCACTTCTGGTATCCTGCTGAGATTGCCAGATAGTTTTCTAAAATTTTCTTTTGGTTTGAATAGAAAATAATTTTCAGAGCACTGCTCTTCCTGTGAGTTTTTAGGATAATATTCTCTTTCCCTTGTTATATAAATTTTCCATAGTCTCCTGTTGTTTTTTTTTTTCTGTTTTATTCGTCCTCAAATAATAGACCCACTCACTATTTATCAAAAGGCAGAGTACAAGGCTTGCCCTCAAGTCTGTCAACTCAAGTGCTGGTTTATTTCTCTTTTCATTTCTGCCTACTGTCACATGAAGAAAGATATGCACAGCTTCTGTCCTGTTCCTAGCATCCAGAGGCTTTTTAAATATGGTACTGAATAAAGCAGGGCCTTGTTCTACCTCCACTGTCTGGATTTCTGATACTCTGGCCTAGTAAAAACACATGAAGAGCCAAAATCACCAGTTTGTGCTGCTCTAAGTGAGCTTCCTGCTCTATACTAGTAGTTCTCACCCTTGGCTGCACATTAGAATCACCTAGAATGCTTTTAAAACTCAGATACCCAGACCAACTCCCAGACTCACATGGGGTGGGGGTAGGATCCTGACATCAGTAATTTGGTTAATGCTGCCCAGATGACCCCATTATACAGCCAAGACTGAGAACTACTGGTCTGTACCAGGGGTCAGTAAACTTTTTCTATAGAGGGCCAAACAATAAATATTTCAGGCTTTTCAGGCCATATGGTCTCTGTCAGAACTACTCATTTCTGCCACTGTAGTGTAAAAAAGCAGCCACAGATAACAGGCAAACAAATGAGTGTGGCTATATTCCACTAAAACATTATTTACAAAAACAGGGAACAGACCAGATTTGACCCATGGGCTGTAGCCTGTCAACCCTCTTCTATGCCTATATACAGCACACTAGTTTGGGAGACTATACCTAAATGGATACCATTCAACACTAGCTCTTCAGTTCTCTCTCTCTATCCTACTAGCTGTCTTGGGGGAAGCTGAGAGTATCTGACTGGCTGTAGAGAGTCCTGTGACTGAGAAGAGCTGCTCAAATAATCAGTGCTCACATGATAAAGGAATGGTTCCCACTCTGAGTAGATCTAAGGATTATCTGGCAATTCTTATTAAAGCATAGATTCTCAGGCCACAACCCTACCACTTCCAATTCAGTTGTTCCAGTGGAAGGCCCAAGTGACTGCATTTTAAACAAGCTCATCAGTGATCAGGATGCAGATGACTGTTTCTTACTGAGTATAGACATGCTGGCATTGTGGTACAGGACCATTATGAGCAACGCAGAAGTTTGGCATCCCTGGCCCTCATCCATCAAATCCAGTAGAGCCCCTCAGTTACTTTGACAACTACTGTATACATTTCCAAATACCTTCTGGGGAGGCAGTATCACCTCCAATATGATCCAATCCATAAGCACAAAGGGTCAAGGGTCTTCCTACTACCTCCAGGCCGATGGACTAATGCTGTTACAGAAGACGTGCTTCCATTCTTAATGTTCATTAGATTCTCTAACATATTTCCTTGCTTATAGTCTTCTCTGCTCAAAACCATCTTCCCCACAGTCATGAGTGTTACAACTACCGAAAATATGGAACTGACTACGTCACTTCTCTATGTAAAACCCTTCTTCAAAAGCTTCCCACCAAAGATCTCCAAGATAGATTAAGTGGGAGAGAAAAAAACAAAAACTTGAGCACACAACGAAGTACCACAAAGTATATATATGCCTCCACTTATTTTTTTAAAACATATATTCTTGTGAAGGTATAGACAGTTTCTGAAGAATACACAAGAAACTCATCTTGAGAAGACTGGGTTCCAGGGTAAAAAGACTTACTCTTCAATGTATTACTTTGTCAATTTTTTAAAAAAAAAGATTGGGGCCGGCCCAGTGGCACAGCAATTAAGTTCACACATTTCACTTCGGCGGACCGGGGTTTGCTGGTCCGGATCCCAGGTACAGACCTACGCACCACTTGTCAAGCCATGCTGTGGCAGGCGTCCCACATATAAAGTAGAGGAAGATGGGCACAGATGTTAGCTCAGGGCCAGTCTTCCTCAGCAAAAAGAGGAGGATTGGCAACAGATGTTAGCTCAGAGCTAATCTTCCTCAAAAAAAAAAAAAAAAGGATAATCACACTTTTCAAAAGAAAAAAAGTAGAAAAAAACTTTTATTTTAAAAAACACATATTTCTGTGACTTTCGCAGGTGCTCCCTCTCCATAAAACACCCATCTGTATCCTATACTTCTACTGTTCCCTAAGAACTTAGCCTTGGTATCACCTCCTTAAAGAGGCCTTCCCCAAATAGCCTCCCCTATTTTCTGTGAAAACACCATGCAGAACTGAAAATACATTTCTACGTGCTTATCTTCTCTATTCCACACTGGACTGAGAGCTCCCTGAATTTATATCCTACAAATTCAGTACCTATTTCAGTACCTACACAATCTTAAATAGAGACGCAAGTAGCATGTTAAGAGAAGCAGACTGGAGAGAGAAAGGCTGGATTTAATGGTTAAAACTTTGTAGAAAACAAAGGTCAAAAGAACCTAGCCCCAGTTCAGATCAATAATTTACTAAAATGTGGACCCAGGTCCTTGAGAACTTCCAATTCCTTCTAGCAGTGTTCCTGGCCTTCCTCCAAATTTTTCCAGGTAACTACATACCTCAAAAGCCCAAAGCTTGAGGTATTTTAGTGACAATAATAGTTTTTCAGAGTTTAGTGTCTGGAGAAATAGAATATCACAGTGGATAGAAGATAGCAAGAAAAACTAAACAAAACCATGGTGTGTTTGAGAGTGTTAGTAAATATGGCCACCTCTGGTAGAGGGGATGTTTTTTGTTTGTTTGTTTGTTTGTTTTCTAAAGATTTTATTTTTTCCCTTTTTCTCCCCAAAGCCCCCCGGTACATAGCTGTATATTCTTTGTTGTGGGTCCTTCTAGTTGTGGCATATGGGACGCTGCCTCAGCGTGGTCTGATGAGCAGTGCCATGTCCGCACCCAGGATTCGAATCAACGAAACACTGGGCCGCCTGCAGCAGAGCGTGCGAACTTAACCACTCAGCCACGGGGCCAGCCCCAGAGGGGATGTTTTTAATACTATCTTTAAAAGAGAATTAGAGAGTGGGTTAAATGCTAAATTGCATATTTTCTCTTTTCTGTATACTATAAAATCAGGGGGAAGAATACCAACCAGGCTAACAAATGCAAAAAAATGTGTTTCATCTAAAGTTCACAAATTGTCCACTTGTTAGAGTCTGAAAGAAAGGAGAACTGTCATTCATTCAATAAACATTTAATGAGTGTAAATTATGCACCAAGCTCTTTCATAGATACAAGAGTGTTAAGTGAAATTTAAGAGACAAGGAGAATACATCCAAAGGTTTAAAACACAGCCTGGAAATTAACAAGCACTAAATCAAGTCTGAGAAATTAATCCTACATAAGAAATAGACAAATGTTGTTCAATATAGTCATTTATATGGCAAAAAGAACACAAAGAAAAAAGGAGCAAAAAATAAAAGGTAAAATTTACCAGTCTAATCTATTATGTACTAATTACAATGGTTTTTTATTTAATAACTTAAACAAAAAGGATCTATAGGATAACAAAACGATAAAACAAGAGTCACTCAAAAAACCTCTGAGGGGGAAGGGGCAAGATATGCACTCAAGTCTCTCTGGGCTATCTGTAAGATAAGCTTTACTGTTTTTAAAGATCTCCAGGGGCTGGCCCCGTGGCCGAGTGGTTAAGTTCGCGCGCTCTGCTGCAGGCGGCCCAGTGTTTCGTTGGTTCGAATCCTGGGCGCGGACATGGCACTGCTCATCAAGCCACGCTGAGGCAGCGTCCCACATGCCACAACTAGAAGGACCCACAACGAAGAAGATACAACTATGTACCGGGGGGCTTTGGGGAGAAAAAGGAAAAAATAAAATCTTTAAAAAAAAAAAAAAAAAAGATCTCCAGAGAAAACCAACCACAGAATCCTTTCAGTGAATGTTCCAGTGTTTAAGAACTCTCGCTCTAAGCAAACGCACTCTAGACTTCCTGTGGGTCACAAGACCATGTGGGGCCCACAGTTCCTTGTCGTGATACTGATGATGCCAGCCTACATTCCTTTTTATCCTTCAGAAGATACTACAGTCCAGATTTTGACTAAATGTTCTTTTATCTTTCAACACCCCATGAACTACCCCTCACACCAACCTACTAAGCAGAAAGCAACTGGCTAGTAATCTTTTAGTCACTTTAAGCTCAACCTGGGCAAGCAGGACAAAGTATCACTGAGAGAAACCTGAAAATATGACAGCTTAAAAGTTAAGATAATATGCACAACTTTTATTCTTTTCCATATAAATTATGACATTTAAGAAATCTGTGCCATTCATCTAACAACTGTATACCAAATTCTTACTATATATGCTAAGCCCTGTGACAATATTCCATCTTTGCTGTTAAAGTTTCATACGTGCTATCTATGTGGCCTGTTTTACTAGGCAATGAAGGACACTAGACGCCCACAACCACCTTTCAGTTTCAATATATCAGGATGACAAAGTAGGAAATTTCTGTTACAAGTCTCTTCAACAGGAGCCTTACATTGTAGTGACTGGTGAAAATGGTTCCCAAACTTTAGCATGCACTATCACCTGCTGACTCAGTGGGTCCAGAGCAGGGTCTGATAACTCGCATTTCTATCAAGTTCCCAGGTGATGCTGCTGCTGCTGCTGGTCAGGAGACTACACTTTGAGATCCATACCTCTAGATCAGAGGTTGGCAAACATTTCCTATAAAATGCCAAATAAATATTTTAGGCTTTGTGGGGCCATACAAGTGTCTGCTGCAACTACTTAAAGTGCAAATGCAGCCACAGACAATATGTAACCAAATGGGTGTGGCCATGTTCCAACAAATCATTACTTACGAACACTGAAATATGAATTTCATATACCTTTCAAAAGAATACTATTTGGATAATATCTTTCAATTTTTCTTCAACTCCTTAAAAATGTGAAACTGTTCTTCGATCGTGAGCCATACAAAACTAAGCAGTGAGCTGGATTTGGTTCAGGAGCCATAGTTTGCCAAACCTTGTTCTAGATGAAAATTGGTTCTCGATCCTGGCTCCTCATCAGGAATAGCTGGGGAAGCTTTTAAATGACCCAGATACTTAAGCCCCATCCCAAGAGATTCGGAATTAATTGGTCCAAGCCCTAAAGTGATTCTCACGTAGGACCAGGAATGAAAACTACCGCTCTTAATCAATGTTCCCCCAAGTGACTTCTAAGGATGTTTAGGGTTTAATAAGCCTTCCATGAATAAAGGTTTCCAGGGTCAGGCATGTTTGGAAAATGAAGTTATAAAGTTTTTTATTGCAGGACTTCTCAAAATATTCTCACAAATCTCCAAGAGGAGACTACAGTATGCAGTGTTTTCCAGATTCACTTGACCACCAAACCCATGATCTAGTGTTCTGTGACGCACTTGGGAAACACTGCCCTAAAGCTTTCATAAGGAATCACAGATACTTAATGCTTAGTTCATAAAATTATGGCAAAATACGAGAGCAGAAATTAATTCAAAAATGAGAACTAGTTAATTCTTGTCAAAATAATAATAAAAAGACAAGCTCTTGATAAATCTTAAGAAAATAAATGGCCACAAATAACAGGCAATTATTTTAAAAGAGAAGGGGAAATACAATGATAAATTTGGAAGAAATAAAGGACAAAGATGGTTTTCTGTGTCAAACCTAAGAGAAAAAATGTAGAACATCTGAACACATCAATAACTATGAAAGAAACTGAAAAAGAATTACAATACCCTCCACTCTTATTTAAAGAAAAGGAGACTGGGGCCAGCCCCATGGCCTAGTGGTTAAGTTCAGCATGCTATGCCTCAGCAGCCCAGGTTTGGTTCCCAGGCACGGACCTACACCATTTGTTGGCAGACATGCTGTGGCAGTGACCCACGTACAAAACAGAGGAAGACTGGCACAGATGTTAGCTCAGGGCGAATCTTCCTCAAGCAAAAAGAGAAAGATTGGGGGCTGGCCCCATGGCCGAGTGATTAAGTTCACACACTCCGCTTTGGCAGCCTGGGGTTTTGCCAGTTCATATCCTCGGCACAGACATGGCACTGCTCATCAAGCCATGCTGAGGTGGCATATCACATGGCACAACCAGAGGGACCTGCAAACTAGAATCTATAACTATGTACTGGGGGGCTTTGGGGAGAAGAAGAAGAAGAAGAAGAAAAAAAAAAGATTGGCAACAGATGTTAGCTAAGGGTGAATCTTCCTCAGCAAAAAAAAGAAAAAGAAAAAAAGAAAAGGACATAATGATAAAGGGTCTCAACAGATTTACTGATAAATGCTCTCAAACTTCTCAAGAACTAGATGACTCTTTGATAAATCCAAAGAATGTTTATCATTACCTCCTGGCCAGACACACAGTAGGCACTTGGCAAATACAGAATGTATTTTTGAAAAATACATTCAAAACATTATTGTCAAAAACAACTTCTTCCCAGGAAAGAAAGTAAGTTTTTATCATATCATTTCTATGGTACCAGTAGAAGTCAGTAACTCATGCCCTAAAGGATTAAACTGTTAAGGTTCTTCCCACTCTACCCTACATTAGGAGAAAGATGCCTAGAGAAACATACTAGTATACTAGAGAAAGGAGACAATGCCCCTAGCACCACTGGAAAGAAAAGTCACTGAAACTAACCCCTCATTCCTTTCATAGTTTCTTACACCAGAGCATGCTAATAACCTATATTACTAACTAGACGGACACTTTCCTGACATGATGAAATACCAAAGCAAGAGCTATTAATGTCACAAAATAAACTCTGCTACAAAAGTGAACTCTGCAGGTAACACAAATGAGACAAATAACTTATAAGGAATTGGATGTTTATCTTATTGTTTGACTTGGTTAATGCCCCCAAATGCAGCAATGGCGTAGTGGTACTCTTCAGGCATTATGGACCTTCCTATCTGAAAAAGCAGTATGTGAATACCAACGACGGTATAAAACAAAAGCATTCTACATTCACTTAAGGCAAACTCGTCTAAAAACCTAAAACTGCCTGATTAATCAGTTCCAGAGCATAAGAAAAGACTTCATATTATCAATTAATTGTAAGAAGCATTCCACTAACTCCTCAAATCTAAAATATGAAAAAAGATTTTAATAATACTTTAAATAAAAGATCACTTCTATTCAATATTTTTAAAATAGGAATAAATGAGCTTTCGAAATTCTAAATAAAGTGAGTCAAAACTGGAGATAATGGAGAAAAGTAAAAAAAATGTTTTTAGAAGATATAATTTACTATCTAGAAAACAAAATATCTAGCACAACAAATACTCAGTAGATCCCCATTATTAGATTTCTTTTTGAACACATTGTCCTCTACAGTAGGCACGTATATCAGAGTTCAACTTATTCTTATCAGAGATAATCAGGAAAAAGAACTGGATCTGAGTTGAAAACAGGGAAGTAAAGGGCCAAGAAAGGGAAGCTACTTGAAGTCACAGAATTGACAGATGCCAGAAGACGATCTGAGTCTTTGTGCAATTCCCAAGCCTGTACTCGTCCAGTTCACCATAGTGCCAGAAGATGCCTTGAGCTTAAGTGATATTTATTGAACAACTATTATGCACCAAGCACAGGAGTACAAAAATGAGTAACATATCATGTTTTAAGGAGAGCTAAACTAAATCAAATGCCCAATTATTTGGTTTAGAATCTAGGTCTGCTAAATCCAATTTCAATGATCCTCCAACTACATAGTTACTACATACCTAAAAATCACATATTCTAACATGCAAAGTATTATTCTTTCTATGTATAATAAGCATCATTTTAATGCTGGAGAGAATTCCAAAAATTTTATTGTAGAATGTTATCACAGGAGTACCAGGGGATGACCCCATGGCCTAGTGGTTAAGTTTGCGCACTCTACTTTGGCAGCCTGGGGTTCACTGGTTCAAATCCTGGGTGCAGAACTACATACTGCTCATCAAGCCATGCTGAGGTGGTGTCCCACATAGAAGAACTAGAAGGACTTACAACTAGGATATACAACTATGTACTGGGGCTTTGGGGGGGGGGGGGAAACAGGAGAAGATTGGCAACAGATGTTAGCTCAGGGCCAATCTTTCAAGCATTAAAACAAGAAAGTGCCAAAAGGGGCTGACAACTACATAGACAACCTTTCGTGTGCTTTTTTTTTTTTTAAAGATTTTATTTTTTTCCTTTTTCTCCCCAAAGCCCCCCAGTACATAGTTGTATATTCCTCGTTGTGGGTCCTTCTAGTTGTGGCATGTGGGACGCTGCCTCAGCGTGGTTTGATTAGCAGTGCCATGTCCACGCCCAGGATTCGAACCAACGAAACACTGGGCCGCCTGCAGCGGAGCGCGCGAACTTAACCACTCGGCCACGGGGCCAGCCCCTCGTGTGCTCTTAAGGCATCCTCAGTCCTATACACACACACAAAAAATGTAATAAATAATTGCGAAGGAAGGAAAGGAGGAGCAGAGTTCTAAGCCAATTTCCAAAGCAAACTCATTTAGTTCAGGTATAGCACATTCTCAAAAACATCACTTGCAAGCTTCCTACTGATATTTTAATGTAATCACTTAGAAATATGAATATTTAGGTGACTTGAGATAGTCATTCTCAGTGGTCTTTTAAGACAATTTCAGGTAATTCAACATCTGTAAAACTTGGAGAAATGTGGACTTAAAAATAATACAGTTCAGGGGATTTACGTTGGATGAACATCCATAATCATTAACAAATCTGCAAAAGGCTCTGTATCTGATCTTATCCTGTTCAACATTTCCTATCACAGACAAGATGAAGACCCAGAAATTATACTGAAACTTCAGAAAAAAACTTCAGAAATCACCAATTTCTCTTTCATCTCTCCTGTTCAGTGAAGTAGAACCCGCAGCTGGCTATCTGTCACATTGAGACATGGGAGAGGATAAAAACAAGCAGCGCTTTCCAAAACAACTTGAGGAAAAAGACTCATAAAAATGTCCTAATCATATGGACCAAAGAAGGAAGTAACATGAACCAGGGAGCAGAGTAAAACAGAATGACTCCCATCACTTACTAACCAAGCTATTAATGATACACATGTGGAGATTCTGATCACTTTAGAAGAAAATAATCCCCAGGGATATTTGAACTTTAAAAATTATTCAACAGATAAAGTAACTCCAATATGAACAGAAAAGTGATTTTCTCATAACATTGGTGACCTCTAGCCAAGTAAAATTATCATCAAACCATTTTAAGATAAGGTTTCTTTATAAATAAGAACTGTACTTACCACAATCCATTCAGCAATGTTTTCATAGAGCTCTGGACTAAAAATTGCTTTCTTAAGCCTAGCTAGAGGACCATCAGCATCTACTAATCTGCACCGCATGAAAACATCACAGTAGCCTCTAAAATCATTGCAAGGGGATCCAGGTTGCAGGGTGATGGTTCGACCACTGAAATGCTTGCTCCACTGCACAGACCCTGTACTGGCACAAGTTGATGGATCCACTGGAAAATAAGCGCCAAATAAGTTGAAGATCAGATTTCCTATCAGACTTGTTAAAGAGAGAGGGAGGGAAGGAAGAAACTGCCTAAAATCATTACCATGACATTTTATATAGACTGTCATTAGTTAGGCTGGATACCACCATTGGCAATTCACCTTAAATGTTACAATATAAACAAACAACTAGCAACTCCTGACTTAGTGCCTACAATGGTTTTAAAACCTTCTAATAGTGTTTATGCTAATTATTGCTGTAAAACTAGGCTGTTGTCTAGTTTATCATTTTAAAAACACCATAGAGACTGTAATACTAGAAACACAATGCTATGCTACATTTAAAAATTTCTCAAGAGGATCGATTTAGCTAGAAATTATCTGTCCAAACTGCATATCAAGTTTAACACTTAAAATTTAGGAGAAAATAAGGTTTTGAAACAGATTTTATACTCCTGTATTTTAAAAGCCTTACTCTTCTTCATACAGCAGACATGGCATAATTCCTTATCATCTTTGCCATCAGAACTGGCACAGGTACACTCCTCCAGGCCATATTTCTCACAGATGGAACCTGCACATTGCTGAAAGAAAAATCAAAGACCAATTATTGAATACCTATCCGGTCAAACCCCTTGTTCACAGTGGTGGACAGACAGGTATAAGCCTCCAACACCAAAATAAATACGTAGAAATACAAGTGGGGAAAAAAGAGCATAGATGAGTATCAGAAATGCATCATATAAACACATTGGAAAAAAAGTAAGTACAAATAACATAGTACATCTTTTAAAGAAACGGCAACTTTAAAAAGTCTAAACAACACAGAGAAAGAGATTAGATGAGCATCAATTTTATGTTGGTTATTACGGCTCTTTTATAAGAAAAGAAAGACGAAATTTTCCTCATGTGGAAGAAAGTGATTTTTTAGCCAAGAAAACTTTAAAGGCTTCACATTCAGAGAAAATGACCAGAAGAGTTATTTTATTTAGGCTGTTAAAATATGAATATATAAAACTTAAAAGCAGTACAAAGTCACATGCCTAGTTGTATAACTATTTTTCTCTAGAGAATATCAAACACATGCAGTGGCAAGATGAAAGACATGTCAGGAACTAATCGAATGCCACCAGGCACTTCACATAATGCATTCATGGCTTTGGGGGGAATAGATAGGGATATTATTGAATCAGGGACTGAGATTAATTACTTTAACTATGCAGCTTTAATTGTCAACAAATAATTATTCTGAAAAAGCAGGCTTTATAAAACTAAATAAAAAACATAAATCAAATGCTTACCCCATTAATGCACACTTGTGTATGCCTATTACAGTCTGTAAAGTTCTGTTTGGGGTCAGAAGCTGGGCAGAGAGCTGTGACGCCATTACACATTCCTTCTTTTGCACAGTCTGAATCATCCCGACATTTCTCAGTTTTTGACTTGAATGCACACTGTGCTGTACAACAGGGACCCTGACTTGGACTAGAAGAACATTAAGCGATTAAAGAAAATCACTAGAATATTTCCTATATACACAGATATGGTTCTAATTTTTAAGTCATAAACCCTATCTTTTAAATGGTAAGTATGCTACTGGTATACAACTTCATATATGGAATAAGACACTACTAAATTTCAACATTCCAGTAAGTGTAGAAAAGTGATTAAGTGTCTTATTTTTACAATCAAGACATACTATATTCAGCATTCTTATCATATTTGCCTTTAGTGAAAGGCTATAATGGAAAATGGATATAATATTAGGCAAGTTATCAGTATTTTTCATAGTTAGGTGATACATTAGTCAATTTATCAATTTTTCTCACATTTATATGCTAAAATCAAACTAGGATACATAGACCAGCCATTTAAAAAGTCCTACACAAACAATATTCTATTGCTTATATCTATCACTACTGAAGTAATTTGACAAGTGAAATAATTATATGACACTAAGTTCTAAGAGCATGGAATCCATATTAAATATTTAAAGTTAAAAATCTAAAAATATGGATGGTAGCCACATTTTTAAAGCTAGGAACTAAATAGTCTGTGTGTCATTGAGCATTCTTTTCATGTTCCTTTTTAACACCCACCACATAAATTACAACTAGGTCACACTGCCAACAACAGTGCACTAAGCAGTGCTACACCAGAAAATAAATAAAACCAAACAACAACAAAGTCAAAGTTTCAAAACCATCTGCATCTCTCAATCTCAGTTTTAAATTTATCATAACTGCCTTCAGGTGACTTTATGGAACATAACCATTACTGGAATTAGCAAGGTACCTGCACTGTTTTCCAGGCTTCAGCTTGCACTTTTTCCCCTCTGGCTGGTTTGCATCATAGCAGCACTCATCTTTACACTGGTCACTATAGCCACAATCACATTCTTCACCTTGCTCTACCATTCCATTGCCACAAATAGGTTGGCCAGATTCTGAGGGAAATAAGACAAAGTAAGCCTTGTATGCACACTTTAATTTTATTTAAATTCATAAACTCTTCAGAGCCTCGTAACAAAGGGAGAAAAGAAAATTCTGATAAGAAAAGTAGAACAAACTAAGAATCTGGAAATCAGCAGACCTAATTCTAACAGTGGCTCAGTCACTAACCAGCAATGTGGCCTTCGGCAAGTCACTTCCCTTTTAGGCAGCCTCAGTTTCTTAATCTGTATAGTGAGGGGATTTGACCTGATGGTCCCTGCTAAGGCCCCTTCTAGAAGTGGTAACCTTCTATTTAGGCCATGCCACACTGAGCTTTATTGAACAATGACCGTATATTTATATTAGACAAACAGAAATTAAGTTAGTGCTTCATCAACCAGAAAAAAATGAAAACTTTTTGTTAGACAAAAATTTCAAACACACACAGAAGTAGTAAACAAATAATACAATGAACTCCCATGTACCAATCACTGAGCTTTAACAAGTGTCAACAACATGCTGTAAACAACTCCACCAAAAATATTCATTTGTTTTTGTAAATACTCCAGGATGAATATAAGAAATAAGGAGTTTTTCCTTTTTTAAATCTACCCATAATACCATTATCATATCTAAAAATATCAACAACATGCTTAATAGCATCGAAAGCCAATCCACGTTCAATTTTCCTCAACTGTCTCTTCACAATTGGTTTATCTGAACCAAGTTCCACACAAGGTTCCCCAACCTCTCTTCCCATGGTTGCTTCTGGTTGACATGTATCTTAAGTTCTGTTAATATACAACAGGTTCCTTCCTCTCTTTTTATTCTTACAGTATTTATTTATTAAAGAAATTGGGTCATTTTGTCCTATGGAATTTCCCACATTCTATTTGGCTGATTGTATCCTAGTCAATAAGGGACTTTTTAAAAATACACATTAATTTTGCTCCTTAGCTAGACCAAGCTCCCCAATGGAAAAATCATGTATTATTTATATCTTGTATTCCCACCAAGTTGAGCAGTAATGAGTCAAATCTTGGTTCACCAAGGTTAGAGTGTTGGGTCAAAGCACAGGGAATAATTTTAGAAAAATTCTTAGGCTCTCTGTTAAAGTTCTTTGATTTTTGCCAATGGAGTTTAAAATTAGAACAGGAATGCTACTCTTTGTAAGATCACAAAATCACAGAACTTTAGCATCTGCAGGGAAATGATAAAAATCAAATGCCTTCATTTTATAGAAAAGAAAACTGACTTAGAGAGAGTTTGTGACTTACGAGAAACCATTTCTCCCAGTGTGGGCAAAACACAGGCTAAACCTAGGCCTCCCAGATCTAAGATCTGGTGCTCTCTCCTTCTACTACACCAAATCATTGTGGAAAATAACTGTAGTACAGGCTTCAAACTGAGAACTGAGTAAGTAGAAGGGAATACATCTCAAGCACAGGAACCCAACATGAAGCATATCTGAATCAAAAATATTCTAGGAAGATTAGCTTTATATTCAGAAAGATCAATTTTATCTTAACCACATCAAATATTAAAGGAAATCTTGGAGGAAACTGAAGCTCGCATCCCTCTCTTTCATTTTATACCATCTCCTTTGCCCTCTAAAACTAGAAGCATGCACATGCATATATACACTAAGTAAATAATAATGATTTTTCTAAAGTCTGGTAATAATCATTTTTTAATTCATGTGACATGTAATTTAGGAGAAGAGGAAAAATGATAAAGCCAAAAAGCCTTTGATGCAATATTTACTACATATTAATTTTCATTTCATATAGAAATATTACTTCAAATCAGCTATTTGCGAACAGCTTAAACACATAGAAAAGGTGCTGTTTAAATGCAAAAATTATAATAGGTACATATTTCATTTTAATTTAAGAAATAAATTTCCTTCCCGTAATATCTACAAAGCAATATGCTCATTTTTAAAAGTTAGAAAGTTTATTGTGAAAACTCTATTCACAAATGAAGAATCTATTTAGCATTTCTGTGTTAAAAAGCTTTAGAAAAACTACCACTGATAACAATAACAAAAACGACATCAATGTAATTTTAATCTGCCCCTTTAAAAGAAAAAGAAGGCTTTAAAAGAAAAGGCCAATAAATAAAAGTAAAAATTGATAATTTGGATCTCATCAAAATTTAACTTTTCCTCTGGGAAAGACTCTGAAGAGGATGAAAAGACAAGCTACAGAGTGGGATAAAATATCTGCAGACCAATATCTGACAAACTACTACTATCTAGCCTACATAAAGAACTCTCAAAACTCAACAGAAAAAAAATCCAATTAGAAATGGCCAAGAAACATGGACATTTCACCAAAGAAGATATACAGATGGCAAATAAGCACATGAAAAGATATTCAACATCGTTACTCATCAGAAAAATACAAATTAAAATCACAATATCACTATACACCTATCAGAAAGGGATACAAAAAAATAATAAAAATACCAAAAGCTGGCAAGGATACAGAGAAATTAGATCCTCAAACACTACTAATGGGAATGTAAAATAGTACAGTCATTCTGGAAAACTGTTTGGCAGTTTTGAATAAATAAAAACATAATTGATTAGTATATGATCCAGCAGTTGGATTTGGGGGCATTCTTCCCAGAGAAATAAAAACTTATGCTCACATAAAAAAACCTGTACATGAATGTTTATGGCTGCTTTATTCATAATAGCCAAAAACTGAAAATAGCCCAGATGTCCTTTAACGGGTGAATGGTTAAACTGTGGTACAGACATACCATGGGATACCACTCAGCAGTAAAAAGGAACAAACCATTGATATAGGCAACAACTTGGATGAATTTTCAGGGAATTATGCTGAGTGAAAAAAGCCAATCTCAAAAGGTTACATATTGTATGCTTCCATTTATATAACAGTTTTGAAGTGACAAAATTTTAGGAATGGAGAATGGTTTGGTGGGGCTGGTGAGGGGACAGCAGGAGGGAGGCGGGTGTAGTTATAAAAGGGTAACACTAAGAGTTTCTTGTGGTGATGGAACTGTTTTGTTGGTGGTGGATACATAAACCCATACATGTGAT
The DNA here is from genome assembly GCF_021613505.1 of Equus quagga. NCBI lineage: Eukaryota > Metazoa > Chordata > Mammalia > Perissodactyla > Equidae > Equus > Equus quagga. The sequence continues at coordinate 53,125,855 of NC_060268.1, forward strand.
AAAATTGCATGGAACTAAACAAACAGAGAGAGAAATGAGAACAAGAAAAACTGGGGAAATCTGAATAAGATCTGTGGATCGTATCAATGTCAATATCCTGGCTGTGATACTGTACCATACAGTTTTGCAAGATGTTACCATTACAGGGAAATGGTTGAAGAGTACATGGAATCTCCATTATTTCTTAAAACTTCATGTGAATCTAAATTATCTCTATAAAAATTTTAATTAAAAACAAAAGGTCATAATGTTATGTCAATTACATCTCAATTAAAAAAAAAAAACAAAAGGCTATGCTTATCTGGAAAACTTCCTCAATTCTTTCTCCTATGTGGTCATACGTTTAACCCATCCGTGAGTATGCTTTACGTGTAAGGTGAGCAGGCCTTGGTGTTTGCCCTCAAGTAACTTATAACGTTGTGAAATAGGACCCAAATAAACATAATACAAGGTAGAATATTTAGAACACACTAAATGCCACAAGAGAGGCATAACAGATGAATAGATAAACAAAATGTGGTCTACCCATACAATGGAATATTATTCAGCCATAAAAAAGAGCAACATTCTGATACACGCTACAACTTGGATGAATCTTGAAAATATTATATTAAGTGAAATAAGCCAGACACAAAAGGACAAATATTGTACGATCCCACTTATATGAGGGACCTAGGATAGGCAACCTCATAGAGACAGAAAATAAATTAGAGGTTACTGGGGGCTGAGGAGAGAGGGGAGCAGGAGTTATTGCTTATTGGTTACAGAACTTCTATTTGGAGAGATGAAAAAAGTTTAGAAATGGATTATGATAACAGCTGCACAACATTGTGAATGTACTCAATTGCCAGTGAATTGTACACCTAAAACTAGTTTAAATACAAATTTTATGTTATATATATATCTTACCATAATAAGAAAAAAAAAGAATCTCATAGCAGCTTTATTCATATTAGCCCAAACCTGAAAAGCCCATGTGTTCAGCAATAGGACAGTGCATGAGCAAACTGTGATATATTCATACAATGCAGTACTATTCAGCAATAAAAAATGGAACAAAATGCTAATGATGAATCTCAAAATACTATGCTGAGTGAAAACAGCCTTCCACAAAAGGGTACAAATTGTATGATTTCATTAATATGAATTAAAACAAGCAAAATTTATTTATGGTGACATAAATCAGAATAGTGCTTGCCTCTCAGGGTGTGCTGGGGGCACAGACTGATTGGGGAGGGAAATGAAAGAACTTTCTAGGGTGATAGAAATGCTCTATATTTTGTTAGGTGCTTAGGTTACGCTGGTGAATGCATTTGTCAAAGCTCATCAAATGGTGGACTTAAGATTTGTGCATTTCACTTACATAAACAACAAAAAAGAATCACAAACAATATTGAACTCTAGTTAATGATACGTAGGGGGAAGTGTTCAGGGCTGAGGTATACTGATATCTACAATCCACTTTAAAGTGTAACAAAAAAACATGGACTGAGGGACAGATAGATTGATAAATATGTGATAAAGCAAATACAGCAAAGTATTAACAACTATAAAATATAGGTGGGTGGGTACATGGGTGTTTACCATATAATTCTTTCAAATTTGCAAATATTCATAATAAAACATTGGGACAATATACATACCAACAAAACAGTTGTTTCTCTTCTTCTCAAGAACTTGGCTTATATTTCTAATACTACAGAGTGAGAATTTATTGTTGTTAAGTTTGTCCCCAGATGTTGCTCTTGCATACATGATGTAATTGCCATTTTCTTTTTGTCCTAAATTCTTCGATTCTCCTGGAGTGCACTCTGTTCCAGAATCATGCTGTCAAACAGAACAGAGTTACATAAACAGGAAGTAAAATAAGGTTTTCAGGTCATCTGATTAAATGTAATTTCTCATCAGAAGAACCATGGAATCTTGTCGACTCTCCTTTAGAAAGGAGCTTACAATTGTTTTAGACTGTGAGAAGGAAAACAATCTACTCTTTGAGGGGCCACTATCTTAGAAGGGAAGGAAAAATCAGTGAAGGTCTAACCACAACAATTTATAGCTTTGTAATTAGGGAATAGAATGGAGGATAAACTGTCATAAAATTCTATTAAAAAAAGCTCATCTACTTTTAAAATTAGTAACAGGAATATAACCTACTTAAAAACTACCGAATATTCTTTAAAATACACACTAAATTACATGTTATAGCTAGTTCAGAGGAGACAGAAGTGGGGAAAGATAAGAAACAAAAGAGAATGGCATGTGGCTAATTACACACATGATAGGCATTTAAGAGAGTTGACTTATTAACTAGTACATAGGAGAGAGAAGTAAATGCTGACTAGGGATAGAAACACAATGATCTATTTTTCAGTAAAAATTAAGAAAAGCCCAGAGGCTGGGGCTGACTCCGTGGCCGAGTGGTTAAGTTCGTGCGCTCCGCTGCGGCGGCCCAGGGTTCGGATCCTGGGTGCGGACATGGCACCACTCGTCAGGCCACGTGGAGGCGGCGTCCCACATCCCCCAACTAGAAGGACCTGCAACTAAGATATACAACTGTGTACAGGGAGGGTTTGGGGAGATAAAGCAGAAAAAAATAAAATAAAATAGTCTCTCTATATTTAAAAAAAAAAAAGAAAGAAAGAAAAGCCCAGAGGTAAAACCACAACATTACTCTACAGAATAAAACAGGAGACATACATGTACATATGCATAGAAATGGTCTTTGGTGTTGCTAAATATTATTGAATTATTAGATACATACAGAAAAGTACCAAACCACAGCTCCATGAATTTTCTCAAAGTAAATACACTTATGTGACCAGCATTGAGATCAAACTTGTCAGAAAGGGTGGAAAACATTGCTCCTAGAGTAAGAGTTCTATATAATTAAATTATTGTTTTGAATACCCAAGAATACTACCCTCCAGAAAGAAAAGGAATCTCAAACTTCATCTAAGTTATTTTCATTTTCTACTCCCCAATCTAAAGCAACTATTAAAAATACGATACATTTATTTTTATTCTTCCTGATACATCTTGCCTTCCTCCTGAACCTAGAATCAGTATGTAATAACCCTTTACTATTCTCCACTATTTTCTTGCCTTATGTTTTCATTCTATAGAATTTAACTTGGTTCCTGATAACGTATGGCACTGGAATTATTCTCAGCATTAGAATTTCAGAAATAGAAAGAAAAAAATCCCAATACTACATAACTGTTGATGTCATCACAGAATATCTTACTACCTTTCAATTGAATAAGTATTAGTGTGTGTCCAATATTAGACAAGGAGGAACTAAAATATAATATAAAACCATAAAGATGAGTTAAGGCACCGTCCCTAGCCCTCAAAAGACTTACATTCTTTTTAAAAGGCATAGCAAATTTTGATATCCCTGCCTAGTCTGACTCTCTGCCCCATAAATCCATGACAGATATTACTAATCAATTATTATTTTACTAGCCCAGAGGACATTGTAATGGATCATCATTAATGACCATGGAAGGAGGAATGGGTTATAAACAAGCATGGCTGCTACTTATCATCACAAAAGGGTTTAATAAAACAAGCATACAAATAAGCAAAACATAAAATAGAATAGAAAGGCCATCTTGACCATACCCCAAAAAGTGCTGTCAGAACTCAAATAAAGAGAATGATTTCACAAAGAAACTATCTTAGTTTGACAAGAAAAACTCCTTCCTGACTATAAAGACAATACATATTCTTCCAGAAAATGTACAAAAGAAAAAACAGATAAAAATTCAATCATAATCCACCACCCACAATAACTACTAACATTTAGGTCTATTTCCTACCTGACCTGTATCTAGTCATATCATATTTTAATACAAAATTTGGGCTATACCATGTGTACAGTTATATCCATGGTTTCTTTCAGCTTAACAGGATAGGGGAAGCACTGAAAAACTTGATCTTTAAATGACTGCAGAGCATTCTATGATACTTTCCTACTGTGGGGCCACTTAGGCTGTTTAAAATTTTTTGCTATTATAAATAAAACTGCAATGGATACCTTTTTTATTTTCATTTTTGAAATGTACATAAATCTTTGACAGATTCTGCATTTATTTCTTTTAGTTGGATTCCCAGAGGTAGAGTTATTGAGTTAAAAGGTCAAACATTTTAAGGGTCCTGATATACTGCCAAGCTGCCTGACAAAAGGGCCATAACAACACAGATCAAGATTTCAGTAGGCAGAGATGGGAAGAAATTGACTTCTTGGCAGAAGGAAAGTTTTTAAAGGACAATAAAGTACTTAATTTGACACGAGAGGGGAGATAACACTGGAAATATACTTGGATCCAAATTATGAAAAACCCTAAATGCTAAGATAAGGAAACTCTATCAGCAGGTACTAGAAGTAAGGTTGTAAACAGAAGTAACATGATCAGAATGATCAAAACTATACCGTATATGTATGGTAGCATGAACAACATGCACAAAGGAAAGGGGTATGATTAGGCATGGCAGAATCATTAAAAGTAGTCTGGTATGATAGGAAAAGATAGCAAAGTAGACAAAGAATATGAACCAATTTATCCACTAAACAATAAGCAATAAGTAATATAGTATTAATGTACTAAAAACACCTTTTCTGGCAACTGAGTATGAAATAGATGAAAATCACTGAATCTGAATCAAAAGTCGGCAAACAGTAGCCCATAGCCCATTTTCATACGGCCTAAGCTAAGAATGGTTTTTCCAGGTTTAAAGGATTGCAAAAACAACAAAGAAAAATATGCAACAGAGGCCAAATGTTACCCCCAAAGCCTAGAATATTTACTAGTAGGTCCTATACAGAAAAAATTTGTCGACCCTATTCTGGATGATGGGCATAGGAGAGTTTGTTGTACTATTTTTCTCTACTTTTGTGTATGTTAAAAATTTTTCATACTGAAAGATTTTAAAATGTCAATCTCATTCTAAAGTAAAGAAAGACAAATCTAATACACTCCAATAATGCTTTAACAGAAACCAAGCAAAAAAACAAACCCCTCCACAATTTGCTAACATTCAAAATGTACTTTAAACAATGACAAATGATTCTCATTCAACAAATATTTGAATGAACCATATACCAGGCACTGTTCTAGGGCCAGGAGACATAGAAGTAAATGAAACAGACAAAATCCTTGCCCTCATAGACTTCTGGCATTGTTATACTTACTTTGTTATTTCTATCACAAATATTCTTTCTCCCTTTCAGTATGGTCAAGTACATTACTGTATTCTGACATATGAAAACTAAACATTCATATGTACTTGTTTTCACTGTGAACAAAAAAAATCTCTCAACATATAAGTTACGTTAATAACTTTAAAAATCTACTAATCAGGCAATACTTACTGGAGAACCAAAGTTATGTCCAACTTCATGAGCAAAAGTAATGTGAGACACTTTGGGGGGTACATGAGACCCATAGTTCTGAACAGTAATAATTCCAGTGTTCAAGGACTTCTTCTTACCATCTGAATACAGCTTACTTTTTTCACATATTCCTCCAGAGCTTCCTAATTCAGAAGAAAAGATGGCTAAATTAGCATCAATTTTCCAAAAAAATAACTTTCTAATATATGCTGTATTAAATTAAAACATTTTATATTTTGAGTCCAAAATACAACAGGTATCCACAAATATCAAATACTCAAGTTTCTTTGATCCAAGATTAGGAAGCCATTTCAAATAAAAATTTTAATGGCACACATAAAGAAATTCCCAGGTTTGAGTACAAAGCTCTTATAAAATGTTCCTCTTCATAATAAAACGCCCCCCAATTTTTGCTCCCATTAATTTAGCAAAATAAATATTTAAGTGTCTATTAAATTTGAATATATCAGTATTTACAATGAATCAAAGCCTATACCTTTTCATCTTTTAAAAAGAAAATTTATATTTAACTTAAATGAAAATTGAACAAAATATTCTCAAGTAGAATCTGAAAAGTCACTTCTACAAACAATAGCAGGGACACATAGGAGTATGTGATTCACTATTCTGTGAGGCAACATACAATATATTTAAAAAAAAGAAAAGACTTAGAGGCGGGGGGCTGGGGAAAATAGGGAGAGGTTGGTAAAAGGTAGAAACTTTTAAGATGAATAAGGTCTGAAGATCGAATGTATAACATGATGACTATAGTTGATAACACTGTATTATACAAATGAAATCTGCCAAGAGAGTAGAACCTAAACATTCTCACTAAAAAAAGAAAAGAAAAAGGTAAATATGTGAACTGATGGATGTGTTAATTAACTTAATGGGGGAATCCTTTCATAATGTATACGAATATTAACTCATCACGGTGATTTGATCACACCTTAAATATCTTACAATTTTATTTGTCAATTATACCCTGATAAAGCTGAAAAAAAAAAAAGGAAAAAGCAAAGAATTATGTCAAGTGGGTAAAACAAAAAGGAGGAGGGAAGGAAGGAGAGAAGGTAGGAAGGGAAAGGGCAACTGTGGCAAAAGGTTAACCGATTAATCTATCAGTTCACTCCATTATTCTTGCAACTTTTCAATAGTTTTGAAATTTCTTTCAAAATAATTTCAAAAAATTAAATTATGATTTTCCAATGTCTTGAGAATACTTTCAAATTTTAAAAGAAAACTTGTAATTCTACTTTTATCACACATATTAAACCATTTTAAAATTCACCTGTTCATTAATAGTTCCTGAACTTTAGATTACAGCTTAATACCAAAAAAAGTGCTAAAGTGCTAAAAGCAGTTAACATAAGAAATTAGAAAAAGAACAACAAGAAAATCAGAAACTGGCTGGCCAATCCATGTCTTTATGTACACTGCACCAAGAAGACCACAACTCTTTTAATAACTCTATGAAAGACTTTTAGTGAGAAGTTCTTTAGTTTACAATCACATTTAAAAGATTTCTCTATTTGATTTTTCATTAAAATACAATCAAATGCATTAGGGTATTCTGATAACTGGATCAAATTATTTCACATTAACTTTCCACACACAAAGTTACAACATAGTTTTATTAAATGATTAAAAAAATCTAATATTTATAATCCCTGATAAAGCATATAATAGAAGGCAATTCAAAATAGATCTGCAAAAATGGCATGACATTACAATTGCTGCCCTCTTCCTTTTAATATTAGAAAGTGTATGGCAACAAACCATAAGTTTGAATTACTGTTACAGTATGATTTAGGAAGTTGAAATGATCATGTGATTCACAGAAAACCGAAAGACTGAGCCATATGCAGATTTTAACCAGCAAAAGATTGACAACCTTTATGATATTCAAAACTTACTATCTTTTCTACACAGAAAACTAAATAGAAAGAACAGCAAATGATTTGTGAATATTTAATATCTTTTCTTAAGCTAGTTCTACTTTTGGAGATGAGTCCTAAGGACTGTATCACTATTTCTAGAAAATAGAAAACATATGAATAAGCACTCTGTATGTAATAATTATAGTCTACATTAGTGACGATTTGTCATACGGAAATTGGTCCAATGCAGTACTGCCAAAGTTGAATTAAGCATAGAAGACTCCACACTGCAAATCTTTATCAGTTAAAAAAAAAAAAGTAAACAGCATATATTAAAAACTCTAATATACTTTTCTGCATTTTTAAGGTCTATCTAGTTTAAGGGAAGATCATACACAAATTTGAGTGTATTCTTCTGAACTATAATCTTTGTAATTCATACCTTGTTTAACTTCCTAAACAACTGCTTTTGGTTTTAATGACTATGGCTTATAGGAAAGTTTAATATTTATTACAGACTAATAGCATACATTGGAATAATTCAATTATATAGGAAAAAATAAAATACTCTACCTAATTTTAAAAGTTATGGTTTAATTTTTTTAAAATACTGCAGCTAGTTTTGATATGCCAGAAACTCAATCAGTGATAAGATATCATATCTACCTATAACCAAATCATAACTCAAGTTCAGTAGTTGCTTCATATTATAAATTTAAAATTTTGCTACATATAATCATTAGTGAAAAAACATAAATGTGAATAACAATGAGAAAGGTAAAATGTTTTAAGTCAAGTCAAAGTAATTACTGATGACTCAATAATCAACAAAGAAGTATAAGGATATTTTTTCTATCTACAAGATAAACTTTAAAACAGACACTCCCCCCAACCAAAAACAAATTAGAAAAACTATAAGGGTAATATAAGACCTTGACAGAGTCAATAAACACAGGTTTGATGTGAGCAGGCCTAAACACCTAAAACTTAATAGTAGCATGCTGACTACACAATATTAATCTACTGAGGAGCAATTTGAACCGGACCATAACACCACTCCCGGATCGGTTATTAGGAGATGTCTAAGCGCATTTCTTTGCCTTTCCTGTTTGGGAAGCAGTACTACATGTAATGGGTATGGACCAGAGATGTTAAACATCTTGTAAGGGACAGTCAAAACCTGCACAAAATCCCAACGTCAAGTCCTGCTGCAACATTCCAATGACGCAATTCTCCTAGCCTCGTAATTAGACTTTCAAGCAAGAGGTTAAGAATCTGATAGGCTCTGTGGGTTACCTTGAGAACCCCGTGTTGATCCCTATATGCCCTCAAATACTAATACATAAAGTTCAACTAAAATTTCTAAACCAAGAAAAACAAACATTTCTACCAAACGAAATGTCCCAAAAAATCTTCATAAATGGTCACAGGAAAATGGAATGGTGCAGGATTAACTACGGAGATGAATTCCAGAGTTAGCCTTATTCAGCGGAACTGAGACTATGTTCATTAACTGACAACATTAAGAAGGATAATATACGAGCAGAATGCACCTAAATGAACAACAGAAAAAGGCTCCTCAAAAGGCATTTTGGAAGCATGTAGCAAATGAAGTCGAACAAAGGGATTATCTAATATAAAGAATTTACTTTGTTAAGGAGCCAATGTTTCAGTCTCTAAATTAAATAAGAGGCCACCTGCTTAACACAGAACTGTGCTTATATAAAGAAAAGTTTACGGAAATCTTTCCAGATTCATAATCAAGACTGACTTTGTTTTGAAGACCAGATTTCTTTTTTTGGCTCTCTTCTAGGCCCTGTATAATTTTAAATGGGAACCTCCAAATCATCCCAGTTCACTAGCTGTTTCTACTTATCACGGATTTGGGGCAAGAGGTGCTGTTTTCATTAAGGAAACCCAAGGCAGCACCCAACTACAATATGGAATTAAATAAGAACCAATAAAAAGTAGTGTAAGAAAGGTTTAAAGATGAGAAACCTACTATTCAAATGTTTCAACCCTCATTGCTTTTCCGCGCTTAAGTGAGTCATTGACGAGAACTACAGCTAATAATTTGAGTAACCATTCTGTGAAAATTAACATAACGATATCACAACAAAATCCTTTCCACTACAATATATTTGAATAGTGAAGTATCTGCAGAACTAAATGAAATTTTAAGCTAAAAAATACCAACAGAATGAAAATTAATTAGGCCAAATAAAAATGAAAAAAAAAGATTAAGAAAGTAACAGATCACAGAACAGATCAGCTATGAAATGCTATTTAAAAAAACAAGACAACAGCAAACATTACTAAGATCTATCTACAGGCAGATAGATGAAACATGAAGTCTCAGAGGAAGGGTAAAGACAGAAAAAATTATGATGAAAAGTAAAGTTGAAGTAAAATGATTTACCTGAATTTATAGAGCCAGACAGAGAACATAATCTCCTAGCTCCCAATCCAGTGATCTTCCCATTAAACCATGACAACTATCAAAAACGATGCCTAAATATTATGGAGTAGTATTATTTTATAACTCCTTTCTCTTAAGAAAGAAGGAAATGGATTCTAACAATATAAAACCTCTACTAAGATGCAGGAAACATTTCAATTTCTTATTAGAAATGTCTTAGACAGAGAAAGCTAGGATGTTACAGTATATAACACAGTAATCTCCCCTTATCTGCAGTTTCACTTTCCACAGTTTCAGTTACCCGTGGTCAACCATGGTCCGAAAATGTTAAAATGGAAAATACCAGAAATAAGCAATTCTTAAGTTTTAAACTGAACAACATCCTGAGGAGCATGATGGAAACTCATTCCGTCCCGCCCAGGACATGAATCATTCCTTTGTCCAGTGTATCTGTGCTGTATACGCCACCTAGCATGGCAGCCATCTGGCTTATCAGATCGACTGTCAGGGTACTGCAGTGCTTGTGTTCAAGCAACCCTTATTTTACTTAAAAATGGCCCCAAAGTGCAAGAGTAGTGATGCTGGCAATTCAGATATGCTAAAGAGAAACCATGAAGTGCTTCCTCTAAGTTGAAAAGGTGAAAGTTCTTGACTTAATAAGCAAAGGAAAAAAATTGTATGCTGAGATTGCTAAGATCTATGATAACTTTTATTGCAGTATATTGCTATAATTGTTCTATTTTATTAGTTACTATTGTTAATCTCTTACTACGCCTAATTTACAAATTAAATTTTATCATAGGTATGTATGTATAGGAAAAACATAGTATTTTATAAGAAGTTTAGGTATTATCTGCAGTTTCAGACATCCACTGGGGGTCTTGGAACATACCCCTGTGGAAAGTGGAAGACTTCCATACCTAGGAAATACTACCAAATGCACTAAACCTGGATTCAAAAGGTCCAGATTCTAGGATTTGTGTGATACTGGGTTGGTCACAAAGTCTCTGAACCCAAGTTTCCTCATCTGTAGAATGGAGATAATAATACCTACTCCTCATAAGGGTACTGAAATAATCAATAAGACCAAATATATGAAGTGCCTTATAAAAAAATAAAATGTAAGTCAAATATAAAAGTTCAGGTAGTCTGAGGGCAAAGGGAAGTAAAGAATAAAGCTGTCAATGTTATGTCTTTATACTGGAAAACTTCATACTAGAAAACATTGGGTCAAAGGAACAAAGATCCCTTCTCTTTCCCACTTTAGTCCCCAATTCTTCTGTCCCTGCCTACCTCCTCTCCAGAAACTTGTAAAACAAAAAAAAAAGGCTTCTAAGAATGGGAGCTGGGGGTTTAACATAGAGTAAAGGGAGAGGGCATGAGATGAAGAACCCAGTAACAAAAATACAAGTAATGAGTCCCACAGTTTTCAATCCAGAACTCTGCCTACTGCTGCTTCAGTAAAATGAGCAGCACCAAAAATGGTCGTCCAAATACTGTAAACTAGATATAAAAACTAATTGTCCCCAAAACCTATAACACCAGTCTAATCATGAGAAAAACATCAGACAGATTGCAACAGAGGGGCATCCTACAATATACCTGACCAGTACTTCTCAAAATTGTCAAGATTATCAAAAAGAAAAGTCTGAGAAACCATCACAGCCAAGAGGAGACTAAAGAAACATGACAACTAAATGTAATGTAGTATCCTCGCTGAGATCCTGGAATAGAAAAGGATCTTAGGTAAAAACTAAAGAAATCTGAATAAACTATGGGCTGACTTTAGTTAACAATAATGTATCAATACTGGTTTGTAACAAATGTACCATGCTAACGTAACCTGTTAATAATACAGGAAATTGGGGTTTACAGGGGATAGGAACTTCTTTATACTATCTGATCTGCTCGATTTTTCTGTAAATCTAAAACTCTTCTAAAAATAGTCTATTCAAAAAAAAAAAAAAGTGGCTGCAACAACAGACATGAGGATATCTAAAGACTTAGGAAAAGCTGACCGAGCTCCTTCAGGAGCATTACATTCTTTCTTTAGGAAGATTAGCCCTGAGCTAACATCCATGCCCATCTTCCTTTATTTTATATGTGGGATGCCTGCCACAGCATGGCTTGCCAAGCAGTGTGTAGGTCCACACTCAGGATCTGAACCAGTGAACCCTGGGCTGCTGAAGCAGAATGTGCGAACTTAACTGCTGTGCCACCGGGCTGGCCCCAGGAGCATTACATTCTTAACGAACAATAGTTTGGAGTTGAAAATGCACAATGGCAGGAAGTTTGTAGTCTGAGATCATCCAGTCATTTGTCCCCAGGAAACATTTTGTGAACGATCTTCTTTAGAGACAAAAATATTAACATGGTGGTTCTCAAACTTTAGTGTGCATCAGACTCACCTGGAGGGCTTCTTCAACCAAGACTGTTGGGCCCCACGCCAGGAGTCTCCGATTTAGTAGACCTGGGTGGGGCCCATAATTTGCACTTCTAACAAGTTCCCAGGTGACACTGATGCCCCAGTCCATGGAGCACACTTTGAGAACCACATATTAATTGCAGTATACAAAGAAAAATCAAATGAATCCCTGAGTTTTTACAGTACTTACTAATGAATAATGAGGAGAGATCATAAATTTTGTGATAAAATCATCCAACTAACTATTCAAGGAAGGGAAAAGAAATTTCAGAATATAGAAGTTATAAAACGTGAAGTATCATAGGAAAGAGTGAGCTGTACAATCTGCTGACAACAGAAGACAAAACCAGCATAGATTATCATATCCCAAAATACTGCACTATGACATATGCAGCCCATGACATAAACTTGTAGCTTAATGACATGAAATTGAGTACACTTTAAAACATGGAAGAAAAACAAAAGCTGCTTTTGGAAATCATAAAAAGGATATTCAACGCTGGCTTAAAAAAAGAGCAAGAAATATAGAAGTGAAAATATAGTACTAAAGATGTTAAAATATGCATAACAAATCAAAGAATAAACTAATAAGATTAGGAATAGAAAACCCCATCTTACCCTTAATAAAGCAGAAATTGACTGTTTTAAAAAGACAGAAAAGATGTATCACAAGTAAGAGAAATTAATGGCTATAGCTCAGAAGATGATAGACTACTGATCAAACTCAATATGGCAAAATTTATATTCAAAGAATCTGGGATTCTTTCTACTCATCTTTCCATTAGTAAATTTGTATTTCTCGATTCTAGGCTACTGAACTTCCTATCCTGTAAACCACAGACCCTCGCCCCACTGCAACGGCAAGGGGATTACCCTATCCCAACTTTCTGAACGACAGCAGCTTTCACAGCTAAAGCAGAGACAGAGCAGAGTGTGGGCCCAGCTGGTGAGGCCAGTGGAGCTGTGGGTACTGGGGCCTGCTGCCTATATCTCTTTACAGGCAACACTTCTCTTTTGTTAAAGTAAAACCTAGAAATAAAATAATAATAAAGGCAGGCTTTCTTTTCTTTCTACCTGCTGCTTCTGCCCAGGGTGTCTCTGCTCTTTATCTCACTGCACAACAAGAGCAAGGACATAGTTTTCTCCTTTCGACTCTAAGACCCTCTTTTTCCAAAAAATAATAATAATTAATTAATGAAAAACATTACCTTTTGTGGAAAAAATTAATATTCTGCTTTTGGTTTCAGAAGTAAGTACCACTTTTTCCCATAAAATTATTTATTTCAGGGGCCGGCACAGTGGTTGAGTGTGCACGTTCAGATCCCGGGTGCGGACATGGCACCACTTGACAAAAGCCATGCTGTGGTAGGCGTCCCACATATTAAATAGTAGAGGAAGATGGGCATGGATGTTAGCTCAGGGCCAGTCTTCCTCAGCAAAAAAAGGAGGATTGGCGGCAGTTAGCTCAGGGCTAATCTTCCTCAAACAAAAAAAATTATTTATTTCAGCTATTCAATGTACCAAATGTCAGGATATCTTCCTATTAGTACTCATTTCAAAATAAAAAGGTGCTTCATCTATTTTTCCATTTACATTATGCTTATGAATCTTACTTAACACAAGTTGTATAAATTAAGATATTGTCCAGGTAACACTTTCTCCTAAACTCTGTAAAATTCTATCTGCCCTGAAAATTGCTTTTTGTTTCAAGTATTAAGTCAAGATATAGTTAGATAAACTACCTGAAGGTGCTCCAACCCAAGCCAGACCAAGAACGCCATCATCAAAATCTCGGTCTGTGAAGACATAGGCCAAACAGTAGTCATCATGATTCTGCTCAGAATTCAATTCCAGAAACTTCTCCACACCAATATTTGGAAAACGGAAGGGATTTGTAGGGTCTTTCTCATCAGCAGTTGTGTTGATCTAAAATCCAAAACAATGATTTAAATAAGCAGTTAATGTTAGCAGAGGCTAGTGTAAGTCTCTGCTCACCTCCTTCTGAATCTGCCTGGAAGATATGCTTGGGGCCCACGGGAAATCAGGCCTGAATTAAGGCTTCTAAGGTTGTTCCCACTGCCCCCGACCCTGAGTTCCTCATTAAAGCCAAAAAGAAAGAAAGGAAAAAGAAAGGCAGGGTAGGGGAATTAAAACTGAATATGTTAAATTTCTGAGCAAGTATTCACCAGATTCCTGAACAGTGAACACTTGGGACGGAAAAACAAGTTCTGCTCACAAAACTTCTAACAAAGGGAGTATAGTTTCTCAAATTTAATCACCTGAGTAAGTCTCCTTTAGTGCTAATCTCCTGCATATGGTGACAAGTATAAGGATATAAAACCCTATATTTTAGCTAATTACTACAACATAAAATAAATATCGAACCCAAGACTGTCAATTCAGCAGACAAATCATTTTCTCGGTTCTCCTTGCCTGGAGAGTTGTATGAGTCAAGCCCAACTAACAGTGAATTCAATTTTTTTCCCTGAATGTGGACAAGAATTTTATTCTTTTTTTTAATGCCAATTTGTTTCTCTTACTATTTCAAGCTGAGTTCTTCCAGAATGTTTCTTTTGACACTTAGCTACTATACTCTTGGTGCAGGTTCCTCCTTCACAATCTGAATAATAATCAATTCTGATACCAAACTAAACAAAAGCTTTCATTTATTAGCCCTGCTTCCTTTCAGAGACCCCTACCTGTCCTAGAACAATGTTAATTTCCCCAAGTCAGAGGATTACATACAAGACCGCTGATAGAGAATAAAAAGGGATACAGATGAAAGTAAACTTTTTTAGAAGGCACCCCTCAGTCTATTGAAAATGTCAGTAGTAAGGGGAGGATATAACAGTTGATAAAATGAGAACTACTGGTCTTTTTAGGATCCATACCCTTCAGTAAAACGAAGGGGCGTAAGAGCAGGATGGCAAAAACACCACTAAAGGCAATTGCCTAAGGATAGATTTCAGAACATCTGGTTTATCCCTTAACAATTAACCAAAAACAATCAGTTATGGTCATCTAACACAAAAAAATCCAAAAGCAAGCACGTTATGTATTTTAAATAGCCCATGCTTAGAGATATGCTGTAGATGGCTTTTTCCACTAAACATAGAAGCAAAATTCTCTGATATTTCTGTAACACTGGCTACAAATAAAAATTGCATCTAAATTTTAGTTACCTATATTAGAAATGAGATGATTAATATTTAAATACTTGCTGATATAAATTTCAAATTATTTAAGGGGTCACAGAAAATCTTCAACAGATGAGATTTAAGCTTAAATTTTAATCTCACTTAATGGCCTGAAAACAACCAATTGTCACATTACCCACTTATATACATGCATTTCTTCACAATGCAAATTACTCAAAAAAATGTGCTTTACTAAAATTTGTTCAAGTGTTCTCTACTTTGCACCACTTTGCATTTTATTGCCGTGCCTACTAAACAGCAATACTATTTACAGCACTTATCACTTTTACTTACTCATTTAAAGGTTTTTATTGCTCTCAAAATACATGAAAGCAACTGATGATGAACAGTTCTTATATTGTGTATCTACAAACAATATTCCACCTTAAAACAATCCAATTTAATATTTAATCATACACGTCTAGAAGTAAAGACCACCTTCAGCTATGTTATTTAATATATTACATGTATGGACTAAAATTACAATCCAGTCAACTATATTTTTAAGAAAATAAGGGCACAAATATAAAGAAACCTTGTGGCAAATTCTTTTGTAAAATGATGATTTTTTTAAAATTCAGATTGTTTATCTGGTTTATAAATTCAGATTCTTAAGAGCTACACACATTGAAAGAATTCACATTTAAAAAATTTTTGAAATAATAGCCAAATTTTGTTAGTAACCGAATATTTACTTATTTACAATTTATAACATTAAAACTAATAATCAGGGGCCAGCCCCGTGGCCGAGTGGTTAAGTTTGCATGCCCCGCTTCGGCAGCTCGGGGTTTCATCGGTTCGGATCCTGGAGGCAGACATGGCGCCGCTCATCGGGCCATGGTGAGGTGGCGTCCCACATGCCACAACCAGAAGGACCTACAACTAGAATACGCAATTATATGCAACTATGTACCAGGGGTCTTTGGGGAGAAGAAGGAAAAAAAAAAAAGATTGGCAACTGATGTTAGCTCAGGTGCCAATAAAAAAAGAAAAAAACAAAACAAAAAACTAATAATCAGTGGCTCTGGATCAGCACTTCTCACAATGTGCTCTGCAGTTCTTTGGAGTCTCAGTTAATGCTAATGTAAAAAGGTTTCAAGGTCAAATTAGTTTAGAAAAATATGGGTTTCTTCCCTGAAGGACTAACTTGATATACGTTAGTGTGCACTGTGAATTTTCAAGAAGAGGGTATAGTATTAAGTGATTTTCCAACTTGCAATTTTATTTAACCACTATATCTATTCTTCCCTTCCTTGGAGCACCAAATGGGACACACTCTGAAATATATTGTGTAAAGCAAATCTTAAGAAACTGGGGAATGCTATCAGGAAAAAAAGGTCAGGTTTCGTATCTATAGTTATCAAGAAGATAGGGCTTAGGAACAGGTACATTAATCAGACAGATAGAAAACAGTACTACTGTACCTCTTTTGCAGTCCAGATTAAAGCCCCACAGATTTCATTCTTACATCATAAACCCAGGCATCCCCTCTGTGTTTGTGTGTGTGTAAAAGCCAAGAGTAAAGATAAACGGCATCAGCAAATACAATTTAAACTATTTAATGCATAAAGCTGAAGTAAAAAGCAGCATTTTTCTTTTTGTAAACATGGTCCTTATTGTTTCTCTTTTTTAATGTTCTTAGCTATTCAAATTCCTTACTCTTATGCGTTTCACCATGAAACTGATGTTACGGATTCCGGAGAAGTCTGTGGTCTGGTAAATTGTATCAATCGCTTTAACATGACTGGATATCTATAGATTAAAAAAAAGAAAAGAATTTTAGAGAAAGTGTTGAAATGTGAAAAAGATTGTGAATTTCCATTACCCAAATCAAGAATTATTCAGTGTTCCACTAAATTCAAATTTTAAAATGTCTACATCATATATTGGATGAAAGGATGAAAAAGATTAGTGAGCTGGAGCTGAGATGGGAGATTCTGTGACTTTTCCAGACTCTTTGGCCAAAAACAAACATGCAGTCTTGCTTCACCCATATAAAACTCTCTTTCCTCAATCCATCCTACAATGTCACACCTCCATGCCTTTCCACATGCTGTTTCCTTATGCCTAGGGTAATTAGTCTTTCTATTGCTGCACTGCTGTACATTCTGTGAGTTTTGTTCACCACTTCCTACATACTAGGCACTGTTTTAGGTGTGGGGATATAGTGGTGAACAAAACAGAGAAGTTCCCTATAAATTTACAGAGACTTATTCTAGACGGGGAGAAAGTAATACAAACATACAGAAGATACATTCAGATTTTGCTAAATTCTAGGAGGAGATTAACATGGTGACAGAGCACAAAAAGATTCTCTGTTTACCTAACTGACTCCCAACTAAACTCTCTGGCTTCTAAACCTCCCTGTATACAACCTTGCCATCTTCATGTACAAAAAGCACTCTTGCTACCATTTATGTGAAAACATGTATATATACTTTTAACATTATTTTCAAAGAAATTATATAAATATAAGATAGTCAAATAGAAGCATTAACAATAATAATTTTAAAAGTAGCCCAGGTTGCCAAACATTGAAAAAAGGAAGTCATAACAGCGCTGACAAGGTCCATTATAAATTCATGCTGTCTAACTTCAGCCTGGCCCAGCAATTCCTTATCCAGTTCTCAACATTCTACTCTATTGCCAACAATGGTGGTTCAAACATCTCTCCACAGATGATTATACTTCCCACTTTACTGAGAGTTCATCTTGACTTTCCTCTGTTTTCACCTTCAAATATTTCTACTTTTATCCATTTCGATCTTCCTCAAAGGGTGACTCTTCCTTAAAGGGTAACTTTTCTTTATTCCTAACCCCAGTCCTTACTGGATCTTTAAGAACATTGTTTCACATCCATTTTTCTTTCTCTTATATTTTACATTTCTTCTCTCCTGGATCATTTTCCTCTCCCTACCAACTTCTCATGTATTCTCTATCCCCCCTTCGCCCCCAAACAGTCCATATTATTTCTAAGCCACCCTATTTTTTTCTATTTTTCACATTTCTTGAAACCCTCACTGCTTCTGCCAATCCATTCCTTACTATTCAGTGTTTTCCCCGGTACAACTCTATTGAGAAGCTTGCTTAAAGCTCATGAATAATCTTCTAGTAACTAAAAATCAACTACCTTTTGTAGTCATTCTTTTTTTCAGCATTACTGAGGCGTAATAGGCAAAATTTTAAGATATTTAAAGTGTACATCATGATGATTTAATATACGTACACACTGTGAGAAGATTCCTCCCATCGAGTTAACTTATACATGGTAGTCATTCTCTTTGGTATCTCTGCAATATGACACTATTAGCTATGCATTTTGTTTTGAAACTTAGTTTCTTCCTTGGCTAATCCTATTTAATCTTCTACCTCTTTAACTAGTATGTTTTAGCCCATAGCTTCTCTTCCTCATCTGATTCATTATACACAGATATTATGTTTCAATTTCTTCCCTTTTGATTTCATTCTCTCCCTTTCATTCTCTCCTCTTATTTTAATGATCTCGTTTGTACCCTTAAATTTGATGTAGAAAGCTCAAGGCTAACCTCTCGTTCCAGTTCTACATTTTCATTATCCTAAGGGAATGACCATGTAACTTTTAAACATGTCTAAAATTAAGCTCATCAGCATCACCAAAATGAGTTCACCACTTATACTAGGGGCACTGCCATCTTCTCAGACTCAAAATGCACTCATCAAACTCTCAGTACGTTCAACATGCAGGACAATTTGAAGGGTATCTCCAAAAAAATTTATACTTCAGTAAGGGATGAAAAGACAAAAATGCAAATAATAATGTAACTTACAAAGTGCTAAGTACAATGGGAATACAGAGTAGAAATTAAATACTTCTTGTTGGAAGGATTCCTCTATCCTTCCCTCCTTTAAGACCACAAAGGAAAATTTGGCCCTCTTTTCAAAGCTAAGCTCCAGTGTCATCATCTCCTTCATGCAGTCATTTTCTTAGACCTCTCTTTTGAATGACACTAAAATATCCTAACTGGTCTTTCAGTTATCTGTGTACCAATTGTACATATTTTATAATATCACAATTGAAAATACATACTCTATTTTTCCAAAATGAGATATGCACTAACTTTAATTTTTAGAGGAAAATATAGGTACAATGAAACACTATGAGAACTCCAAAAATAGTAGCAAAATTATAAATACCTGGGCAATCACAGCTTCTCGTGTTCCATAATATTTAAAGAACAGATGATCAGTCTGAATATAAAGCTGACAAGTATTTTTTTCAGCTGAAGTTGTACGTTTTTTCCTCAGGAGTTCTGGACCATTAACAGCATGTCCTCCTTGAGGTGTCTATGTCAAAAAGAGAGTCATTTCTGATCATTAGCATGCTTTGCCATTATAACTTTATATAGTTAAGAATACACATCTTAAACAATTTTATATTCTGCTTTATTATATAACACCATAGGTGTTTCCCCAAGCCATTAAAAATTCTTCATGAACATCACTTTGTCTCATAACATTCTACTGTATACATATTATTTATTCATGCAATTCTTTCACCTTTAAAAATTTTCAAAACATACTGTCTAATATGTAATCATTTAAATATAAAAGTCTTATAGTAGTTTATAAAACTTTGATATCTTCTATCTTACCTCTAATACCCAATCTATCACCCAGCCCTGTCAAATTTGTCTCCTACATACCTAGGAAATCTGCCCGTTATGTCTGGCTCCATCACATTAGCCCAAGCTACCATCACTTATTACCCAGCATCCTACAATAAGAGTGATGTAATCTATCCATATCCACTACTGGCCTTCAATCTATTCTGTATACTGTAACTTTTCAAAATGCAAATTTGAAAGCACTACCCACCTGCAAAATATATTTTAGTGACTTCTATTGCTATAAGGATAATGCCCTAAATCCTTTATATGCGCTACCAAATAGCATTGCAGACTCTACTTACCTGTCCAGTTTCTTCCCACTCTATATCGCTTCAGATAGATGCTACTACATAACACAACTCTAGCTCTCTGTGCTATAGCTACACAGCCCTTCTCTCCAATCCTCCAACACACCGTCTGTCTCCTGCCAGTCTTTGCACATGCTAATGCTGCCTCTCCTCATCTAGTTAACTTCTTCCTTCAGACTTAGTGAAGGTCAATTCATCCATTCTACCTCACAGAACCATGTATGCATGTCCCTTATACGGTGCAACTTTCAGTTTATTGTGTGGTTATTTGCTTAATTTCTGTCCCCAGCCCACCATCATTACTTCAACCACTAGAATATGAGTTCCACAAAAGAAATACTACCTTTGCATTTGCTTCTCACTATATTGCTACCACCTAACAGACTTAGCAGGCAAACAGTAGACATTCAATAAGTATTTGTTTAAAGAATTACCACTGCTCTTGAATCCAAGCACTTAAACATTTGTTGACATCTAAAAGCACCATTTTAAGTGAATTTTGATGACACAGTAATAGAGAATTCAAATTAAATTAATTAGAATGTAAGCCACAATTCCAAATTTACACTCACATTTTATACTTTCCTTCTCCCTTGACAACTCCATGTTTGACTGTTCTCTTAGTTACTGTCTTCATTTTACTTTTATCTATTTTCACTGAGTACATCATTCTAGGATGGCAGTTACGCTGTTTCAGCACATTCCATTGTCTTCTGGTTTCAACTGTTTCCAATGAGAAATGAGCTGTCATTTTCATTGTTGCTTCTTTGAAGGTGACTGGATTTTTTTTATTGGTTGCTTTTAAGAGCATATCTTTTTCTTTTTAAACTTTTCTAATAATGTGCTAGGGTGTTATTTTCATTGTAAAGCATTGATCCTGCTCTAATTGCAGGGCTTACTGAATTTGTTGTTTGATATCCTCTGTCATATTTGGAAAATTCTCAGCCATTATCTGTCCCTATCTTACTCTTATTTTTTCTCCTTGTGAGATATCAATTATACACATGTTAGACCTTTTTAATGTATCACTTATACTCTTTTCTGTATTTTCTATCTTTTTTTCTCATAGTGGTTCTTTCCATTTTCTTATGACGTACCATCTAGATCTAAATCCACCAAATTCTTAATTTCTATTGTTGTATTTTTCAACTCTGGGATTTCCATTAGGTTCTTTTGTTTATTTTCAATTTTCTGTTGAAATTTTAAACTTCATCTTTATGTACAGGCATACCTCAGAGATACTATGGATTCAGTTCCAGACCACCACAATAAAGCAAATATCACAATGAAACGAGTCACACCAATTTTTTGGTTTCCCAGTGCATATAAAAGTTACGTTTATACTATACTATAGTCTATTAAGTATGCAATAGCATTATATCTAAAATTTAAAAATACTTTATTACTAAAAAATTCTAACCATCAGCAAATCATAATCTTTCTGCTGGCAGAGGGTCTTGTAAAAAAAAAATGCAGTATCTATGAAGCACAACAAAGTAAAGTGCAATAAACAAGGTATGCCTATCCCTGAACATATTAAAGTCTGTATCTGCGTCTGCGTCTGATCATTTCATTATTCAGATACCTTTAGGTTATTTACATGTCTCACACCCCAGCTAGACCGTAAGCTCTTTGAGGGTGTATACTCCGTGTCATTTATTCTTGTATCATTGATGTTTGCTAATTAAGTTTTTTCCTCTTCTACCATCATGTTGTCTTGTTTGTTCATATGCTGATTATTTTGAACTGAGTGTCAGAAAATGTATGTGGAAAGCCATAGATACAATTTGAAGCTTCAGGTGATGATATCTTTCTCAAGAGAAGATTTATTTTTGTTTCTGGCAAGCAGTCAGGCTTGGTGACCTAGTAATCATGGACTACCTTAATCCAATCAGAGATTAAGAAAACGTGATATAAAACTTTAGTCCCTGAAGGGGAGGTAGGACACTTCTCTGATTCACCCTTACTCCTAGGGAGTAGCAGCCCTTCAAGGTCTCAACCTAAAGCCACACTGTGAAGACCCTAAAGAGTATAACCTGAGGAAATCTACTCATCTTCTCAGTCTCTCTCAGCTACCTCCTTGGGTCCTACAAGATACAGCTGAAGAAGAGGTAGCCCCAAATGCCAGGCTCATCTTTCTAGGTGTCCTCTTTTTTCCTAAGAACTGGCCCCACACTTCCTCACAGCTTTGTTATCCCTCCAATGCCTTCAAATACGCACAAGCACACACATGTAGACACACAAATAAATATAAACATATATATTTTTTAAATATTTATATTTTGAGGCCAGGCTGATTTTTATTAGTTATTCTAAACAGGAGAAGAACTACTTCTCTATTTCTTGAAAACAATTCTTTGCCAATTTTATGTACTGTGAATATTGTCTCAAAAGTTTATAACTGTCTTCACTTAAAGGTGTCTTTTATTCTTAATTTTCATATAGCGAAACATATCAATGTTTTTTATAGTCAAAGATTTTATGCCTTATTCAAAGTGTTTTCTACCTCAAAATCCAAAATATTTCTATTTTTGTGTGTGTGTGAGGAAGATTGTCCCTGAGCTAATATCTGTGACAATTCTTCTTCTATTTTGTATGTGGGACACTGCCACAGCATGGCTTGACAAGCAGTACATAGGTCCGTGCCCAGGATCTGAACCCACCAACTATGGGCCACTGAGGCAGAGTGTACAAACTTAACTACTAAGCTACCAGGCTGGACCCCTCAAAATCCAAAATGCTTTTGCTTTTTTTTGAGGAAGATTAGCCCTGAGGTAACGTCTGCCGACAATCCTCCTCTTTTTGCTGAAGAAGACTAGCCCTGAGCTAACATCCGTGCCCATCTTCCTCTACTTTATTTGTGGGACGCCTGCCACAGCATGACTTGCCAAGCAGTGCCATGTCTGCACCTGGTTTCCAAAGCAGCGAACCCCGGGCCACTGAAGCAGAACATGCGCACTTAACTGCTAGGCCACCGGGCTGGCCCCCAAAATGCTTTTAAATATCTTCTTTTGTCAAGTATCTTTTCAAGTGCTTTGTCCTTTTGTGTGTGTGTGTGTGGTGAGGAAGATTGGCCCTGAGCTAACATCTGTGCCAATCTTCCTCTATTTCGTATTTGGGACACTGCCACAGCATGGCTTGATGAGCAATGTGTAGGTCCACGCCCAGGATCAAAACTTGTGAATGCTGGGCCACCAAAGCAGAACATGCAAACTTAACCACTACACCACCTGGCCAGCTCCCCATTTTTTAAATGAGGTTTGTGCATTTCTTAAAAAATTGAGTTATAAGAGTTCTTTGTATATTCTGGAGAAGCCTTTTGTCAGATAGATGTATTGCTGACATTTTCTCACAGTCTATGGCTTCTTTTTACATTTTCATAACTGTTTTTTGAGAAGTTTTTAATTTCAACAAAGTCCAGTTTATAAATTTCCTTGTAGGGTATTTTTGTGTCCTAAGACAGTGGTGCTATCCCAAAGTCACAAAAATTTCTCCTACTTTTTTTCTAGAAATCTAAGTTTTAGCTTTAAAAGCATGTAGATTTATTATCCATTTTGAGTTAATTTTTGTATAAAGTATAAGTGTGTAAGTTGAGCTTCAATTTTTTTTTCATATGGATATCCAACTGTTCCAGTAACATTTGTCAGACTGCTCTTTCCTCCTTTAAATTATCTTGGGACTTTTGCAAAAATCAACTGTGCATATGGACTTTCTATTCTATTCCATTGATCTATATGTCCATCCTTAGGTCAACACTATCTTGCTTGCTGTAGCTTTATAAGAAGTCTTAAAATCAGGTAGTTTCAATCCTCTAGCTTTGTTCTTTTTTGAAAATTATTTTGGCTATCCTAGGTCCTTTATATTTCAGTTACAACTTTTAGAATCAGTCTGCCAATTACTAGATAAATCTTCACTGGGATTTTTCACAGAGATTGCACTAAATCTACAAAACAATTTAGGGAGAAGTGACATATTAACATTGGGTCTTCCAAACAATGAACAGAGTAAATTTCTCCTATTTCTCCATTTATTTAGATACTTAAAGTTTTCTTCACAATGTTTTATAGCTTTCATGTATATGTCTTATACATATTTTGTTAAATTTATTCTAAGTATTGTATATTCTTGATGTTATTTTTAGATGATTTTTTTTTAATTTCATTTTCTAAATGTTCAACACTAGTATATAGAATACAATTTGATTTTTGCATGCTGACTTTGTATCCTATGTCCTTGGTAACTTTATCTATTAACTTTGTAACTTTTCCTAGATTCCTTAGGATTTTCCAAGCATACTCTCGTGTCACTACAAATAAACACAGTTTAACTATTTCCTTTATAATCTATATGTCTTTCATTTCTTTTTCGTGCCTTATTATGCTGACTAGACTTTGAGTACAGTGCTGAACAAAAGTGAAAATGGCATCCTTGTTTGTTCCTGGTCTCAGTAGAAAAGAATTTAGTCTTTCACTGTTAACTATGACGTTAGCTGTAAGTTTTTGTAGAAGGCCTTATCAGTCTGAGGAAGTTTCCTTCTATTTTCAGTTTGCCAAGTGTTGGGTGTTGAAACTTGACAAATGCCTTTTTACTAATCTATTGAGGTTCATCATAGGAGTTTCCTCTTATATCAATATGGAGGATTATATTGATTGATTTTTCTAATGTTAATGAGTCTTACATTTCTGGCATTTGACCATTATGTATCTTATTTTATATATTGCTGAGTGTGAATTGCTAATATTTTGTTTAAGAAATTTTGCATCTATATTCATGAGGGATACTGGCCAGTAGTTTAGTTTTCTTGTAATGTCTTTGTCTGGTGTGGGTACCAAGGTAATGTTAACCTGATAAAATGTGTTAAGAAGTTGTCTCTTCTATTTTCTTCAGGACGTTCTGTAAGACTGGTACTATTTCTTTCTTAAATATTTAGAATTCAACACTAAAACTATATCTGGGCTTGAAGATTTCCTTGGTGGAAAATTATTAAGTATCAATTGAATTTTCTCCAGTCAGACACACACACACACACACCATTCTATTTTTGTTTTTCTTAATTTGTGTTTTTAAAGGAATTTGTCCCCTATATTGGCTGACAAACTTGTTGGCTCGGTGTGTTCAAAATAAGCACTTAAACCACTTTCTGTAGTAATAGCCCTCTTTTATTTCTGATATTGTTAATTTGTGTTTTTCCTTTATTTCTCGATCAGTCTAGCTAGAAGTTTATCAATTATATTAATATTTTCTACTGATTTTCTCCTCTTGTTTTTACTTCATTGATATTTACTCTTACCTGTTGCTATATTTCTTCTTCTTACTTAGGGTTTAATTTACACTTCTTGTCTAGCTTTTTAAGATGGATGCTTATACGACTGATTTCTAGGTCTTTCTTCTTTTCTAATATGATCATTTAAAACTTTAAATTCTCTTATAAGCACTGCTTTAGCTGAATCTCACAGATTTTACTATTTCGTGTTTTTGTTATCGTCAAGTTCAAAATGGTTTTGAATTGCAGTATTTCAAAGTGTTGTAATTTAATTTCAAAATACTTGGGGATTTTCCAGATTTTTTGTTACTGATTTCTAATTTAATTCCCTTGAGACTTAAGAACTTATTCTTTGTAATTTCTACCCTTTTCAACTTATTGAGACTTGTTTTATGGCCTAGCATACATTAGCAAATGTTCCACATGCACTTGAAAAGAACATGTGTTCTGCTGTTGTTGAGTGGAGACTTTTACAAATGTCAATTAGGTCTGGTTGTTCGATAGAGGTGTTCAAGTGTCCTATATCTTTACTGATTTTCTGTCTACTTACTCTATTAATCTATTAACTTGTCTACTCAGAAACGAGTGTGACTTCCAGCTATAATATGTAGATTTTTCCATTTCTCCTTTCAGTTTTGTCAATTTTTCCTTAATAGACTTCCTAACTCTATTATTAACTGCATTAACATTTAGGATTATTTCTCCTTGATAAAGTGACATTTTTATCATGAAATATCCCTCTTTGTCTATGGTAATATTCCGTGAACAGAAATATATTGTTTGATATTAATATGGTCACCACAACATTCTTATGATTAGTGCTTGTATGATACATGCTTCGCCATCCTCTTAAACTTCTGTCTTTACATTTAAATTGCATTTCTTTTAGACGGATTTGATCTTGCTTTTACAATCATTCTGACCATCTCAGCCTTTAAAATTAACATGTTTGGTCCATCTATATTTAATATAATCATTGAAATGATTAAATTTAAACTTGCCATCTCGGTATTTATTTTCTATCTGTCCCAACTGTACTTTGTTCCTTTTTTTCCTTTTTCTACCTTCTTTTGGACTATTTTAATTTACCTTTGATTTCCTTTATTGACCTGTTAACTACACCTACTTTATTTTTTTCAGTTGTTGCTCCATGGCAGGAGACATTTCTGCAAAGATCTTCTTAAAAGGCTTGATAGCAAATATTTAGAATTTCGGGCCACAGTGTGTCTGTTACAACTACTCAATTCTACCAATGTAGTGCAAAAACAGCCATAGACAATGTGCCTATGAATGGGCATGGTTGTGTTCCAATACAACTTTACATAAACACAGTTTGCGGAGCTTTGCACTAGGCTTTACAATATCCAACTTTTACAAAGCAAGGTCTACCTGCCAAAATTATATCGCTTCATGTATACTGTAAGAAACTCACAAGAATATACTTCATTGTTCCTCCTCGGATCTTTTGTGCTATTGTCATAAATTTTGATTCTTTGTATATTAGAAATTAATTTTACATTGCTATTAAGTAATTATCTCAAAGAAATGTTTAAAATGAGAAACAAGTCTTCTATATTTACTATTTTACGCTCTTCATTTCTTCATATAGATCTGAGTTTCCATCTGGTATCCTTTTTCTACCTGACGAATTTCCTTTAATAATTCTTGCAGTGTAGATCTGCTAGAGACATATTCTCTCAGCTTTTGTTTGTCTAAAAAAGATCTTTAATTTGCCCTCATTTTTGAAAATTATTTTCACGGAAGACAGAATCCTAGTTTGACGATTTTTCTTTTAACACTTTGAAGATGTCATCCTACACATCTTCAGTTTGCACTGTGTGATAACAAGGCAGTAATTATTCTTTTTTTTCTCTTTTTTAAAAATTTTTCTCCCCAAAGCCCCAGTACATAGTTGTATATCCTAGCTGTAGATCCTTCTAGTTCTTCTATGTGGGATGCCGCCTCAGCACAGCTTGACAAGTGGTGCTAGGTCCACACCCAGGATCCAAACGGATGAACCCCAGTCCGCCAAAGTGGGAGTGCGTGAACTTAACCACTACACACCAGGCCAGCCCCAGCAGTTATTCTTATATTTGTTCCCCTGTAAATAAATGTGTCTTCTTTTCTCCCGCTGCTTTTATGATTTTCTCATTTTAAGTAGTTTTCAATAATTGGATTATAATATGCCATGGTATGGTTTTCTTTGTTTATCCTGCCTGGATTTCACTGAGCTTCCTGGACCATGGATTAAAATTTTTCTTCATATATGAAAATTTTGGAGGCATTAATTTTTCAAATATTTTTCCTGCATCCCCTCCCCACTGGACTCCAATTATTTTCCTCTCTGTGCTTAGATCTGGATAGCTTCTATTGTTTTATTGTCCTTTATTCAAGTTTACTCATGTTGTCTTCTGCAGTAACTAACTTGCTCTTAAGCCTATCCATTAAATTTTTCAACTCAGAAAATGTAACTTTCAGTTCTGTAAGTTACATTTGGTTCTTTATTATAAATTCTATTCTCTCCTCTTTGTTTTCATGTTTTTCTGCAATTCTTTGAACATATTCATAATAGTTGTTTTAAAGTCCTTGCGTACTAACGCTTAAAATTTCTGGTTCTGTTTCTACCTGGGTGATTTTTCTCCTGATCATGGATCACATTTTTCAATTCCTTCTCATCTAGTAATGTTTTCTGAATGCTGGGCACTGTTAATGTTACACTGTTGAATATCTGCTTTCTGTGTCCTTTAACAAGTATTACTGAGCTTTGTTCTGAGAGGCAGTTAATTAACTTGAAAGTTACCTTGATCTTTTTGAAGTCTGGTTTTCCAGCTTAGTTAGAGTAGGTCTACAGTAGCCTTTACACTAGGCTTTACTCTTGGGATCCCTACTAAGTACAATTTCTGATAGTTGTTCAGTTCATAAATTTCTCTGTAGTTTTTCTTCCTCTGGTAGTTTTCTCACAGAATTTCACCCTGTGCATGCTCAGCTTAGTATTTAGCTAAGACTTAAGGTGACCCTTGTGCAAATATCTGGAGTTTTTTCTCATTGTAGCTCTTTCCTCTCAGGTACTCCACCCGTAAGTCCAGATACCTCAGCATTCCTGAACTTTGACCTGTCGCTTCAACTCAGTAAGTCTGCTGTGTACTTCTTGCTCTTCTTGAGATCCTGTTCCTTGTGCCATATCTGAAATTTTACCTCCAGTCAAAAAGTCAGGGAAATCACAAAGACACTTATTTCTCCTCTCTCAAGGATCTCAGTCCTGCACTGCCTGTAGTCCAATGTTTGAGAACAACTGTTTCATATATTTTGTTCAATTTTTTAGTCATTTTTGCAGGAGAGCTAGTTGTATACCATTTACTCCATCACATCCACTTACTCTTTCTACTAAGAATTTCAAAGTTTTCGTTTTAGACATTTAATACTTTAATCGATCTTAAGTTTTGTTTTGTTTTAAATATAGTATGAGATGGAGATCCAAGTTCATCTTTTTCCAAATGGATATTTTTTCTGACTCCATTTATTCAAGGGGCTCATTTTGAGATTCCAACTCTACCACATAACCAAGTTTCATACATGTTTGGATCTGTTCCTGAGCCCTCAATTTTATTCCTCTGGTCAATTTGTTCATCCCTATGCTAATATCAAACACTCAATTACTATGTAAGTCTTAATATCTCCTAGAGTAAATCCCTCTTTCCTGCTCACCACCTTTAGATGTACCCTACTTCTTCTTAGCCTTTACTTTTCCATATAACATTTTAGACCCATCAAGTGTTGTAAATAACCTTGTTGTAATTCGTATTGAAATTGCAATGAATCTACAAATCAGTATGAGGAAAACTGATATTTTTATGATATTAGAGATCATTTTCCATTAACATGGTATATCTCTCCATTTATTTAAAATCAATCTTCCTTAACATTTCTTATAAAGTTTTATAACTTTCCTTATATAGGGCTCATAATTCTTTGTTACATCTATCCTTTGATACATGATATTCTTGATACTCTTATAAATGATATTCCTCTTTTCATTACATTTCTGGTAGTCCACTGATGGGCATAAAGAAATACAACCTAGTTTTGTATATTAATGGTATATCTAGCTACTGTTAAACTCTATTATATCTAGCAATATGTAGTCTCATCCTCTCTACCCACACTGTTGATACCTTAGTACAAGCCATTACCACTTCTCAACTGAATAACTGCAACAATTTCTAATTAGTCTCCCAGTCTCTAGTCTTGCACCCACCCTGGAGTTAAAAACTGTTTATGGCTTTGCTCTCTCTCGCCTTTGTATATACTGTTCCTCCTGTCTTTCTAACGAATTATTCATGGCCAACCTAACTCCTCCTTATTCTTTTAGTTTATGATTATTTTCCTCAAATACTTCCCAGGCTAGGTTAATTACTCTTCTTATGTATAGAGTATTACCCTATGCCTAACCCTCTTCTATTTCTTACTATCCTCAATTGTTTCTCTGTGTCTCCAATTAATTATAAACTTTTTGAGGACAAGTTTTCATCTTAATCTCCACATATTCCCAGAACCTACCAGTCTCTGACATACAGCAGAAAATCAATACATAACTGTTGAATGAATGCAAGAATAAAATCTCACTTATATTTGAAAGATCCACCTGATATAGAACCGTTTATGCCATGCTGCACATCAAAAAACACACAAATCTGCATTTGTGACTGAAGAAACTCAAGAAACATTACTCCATCCTACTACTTTTAGAAAGGATGTCCAAAATACATGATAAATGATTTATCATAAAAATAAACTTTCTTCATTTTAAATTTGTGTTTTGAATAACCATAGACCTATGTTCTATGATTAAAGAAAAAGGAGGTCAAAAAAGAATAAAAGAACAATAGTAAAATAGTAAAATATCTTAAAATTAAA
The DNA here is from genome assembly GCF_021613505.1 of Equus quagga. Lineage (NCBI taxonomy): Eukaryota > Metazoa > Chordata > Mammalia > Perissodactyla > Equidae > Equus > Equus quagga. The sequence continues at coordinate 53,156,302 of NC_060268.1, forward strand.
ATACCAAAAGTAGTGTGATTTTTATTAGAGTAACTAACCACCTTGGCTTGCTTAGGGACACATGACTTGCAGTTTTAAACTGCAGAAGTACCAGGCAAACCAGGGGAAGTTAGTCACTCTAATTTCCATACTAATAGAAATGCTTACATTTATACAAAATACAAGTTCAGACTGATTGTTTTTTAAATTTTACAATAACACTTGTAAACCTATATTTTGGACACATAATTAATGGTTTTTGAGTCACACAGATTTGTATTCAAATCTCAGCACCGCATCTTTATTTTAGGCAAGTTACCTGGCCTCTCTGAACATTAAAAAAATATATAAATATTTCCCCACAGTAGGATAAATCTTACAGAAATTCTAGAACATACATTTATAATGCAGGAACACATGCCCAAGTTCACATTCATTTCTTAAATGCAAGCTAGTATTAAAATTCTTACCTGTGTTACTTCTTCTACACCAGTCATCTGGTACTTCCTCATCCTTTCGAATACTGTATGATCTGCACAGCCCCCCTGTGGACCATATTTATGGGGATAGTCTAAAACACAATGAAGAAATGTCATTACTGTTTCATGTTTAGATATTACAAATTATCTTATAAATGAAAAATTAACTATCATAATTAATGAAAGCCATAAATGCTTATTGAGCACCTATGGCAAAGGCACAATGTGAGGTATTCTAATTTTACAACCTGGCAGATTCCTAAGTTCTCCCTTAATAACACATAGGCAGTCTCTAGATTTTTGACATATAGACGATTTGTGAATTCTAAAAAAAGACAATAATCATTCTTTATTCTAGGCTTAACTTTCCTACTTCGGATACACAGAGCATCGTAACATGGCAATTTACTTCATTTTGTAATTTATAATATCCCCTTCAAACACATTACATTTCTTATGCCGCAAATGTTCAAAGCCACCTCAATCTGAACTACAGTTAGGCTAATATAATATTTGGCTTGAATTCCTTCAATGAATACCAATGGGCCTCAAGCAAAAGTGACCTAGAAACATGCTCCATGGTATAGTAAAAGCAGATAGAGTTTCAATTTATTCAGTGTATAATTCAAGTGAATGCTTTATAAACCAATAACTATTTTAACATCATTTTTCCCCTTATAATGAAAGTGATTAATTTATCCTTAACTAAATTGGTTTTACTTCCAGATAGCTGTTCAATTTAGTTTAATTATTTAAAAGTTTATTCCACTCTCTCAAAGTTCACATACCTCTCCCTTGTTAGGGTCCTCTCTATTTCATGAACATATTCTATAATTCAATCTAGTAACCATAATTAAGAGAACTGTCAAAATAAAATACTAATACATGGGCAAGAGGGGAAGAACTGAAAATTCCTTAAGTAGTTTATTGATGTAATACTCAGAATCCTAGTAAGAACACCGCAGGGAGTTTCTCAAGAAAATCTAGAACCTAAAGTGGACACTAGTCACCTACTTCATAGGAAATATGAATTAAATACAACAATACAAATCTAAACCGGCAGGTAGGAAGTAGGGGTTATGGACAATCTACCTACATTGACATAACAGCTCTGATTTAAAATTTAAATTAGTTTTTATCAGAGCTCAAGAGTACAACAGCTGTAAAATTCTAATGAACAAATGTGAAAGAAATGATAGACTTAGAAGTTACCATTTTACAACCACTCCACATGTATAAATTGACTTATGCAAGGATCATCATGAGTGCGAAAACCACTGGGTGAAAGATGTGAGCTAAGAGAATACTCACAATCTCTAAAAGTATCACCCCAAGGATTACCTATTAATTTCAAAGGGAAAAGTTATCTTTACACTAAAGACATACAGTGATTAGCACTTTATTCACCAAGTGATCAAACCAAGCATAACCAATAGTAGGACAACCTGATATTATGTGCCTCCTGTTTTAATGCAGTAAGAAAAACCTGGCTTTACCTATGCAATATTCTTGCCAAACATATTAACTGAATTTAATAACAAACAATCAGACACACCAATAATGTGAAACATTCTATAAGCCACTGACCTACACTTGTGAAAAAAATGCAACGTCATTAAAAAACAGAAAAAGTCAAGAACTGGGGGTGGGAGACCCTGGTAGTTATTAGGACAATAAAAAGACATAATAGACAAATGCCAAAAATATATTTTTAGGACAACTGGAGAAATTTTATTACAGACTATATAGCAAGTGATATCACTGAACCATGTTCATGTTTTTAGGGGTGAAACACTATTATAGTTATTTAGAAAAATGTACATATTCTTAGGAGATGTGTGCTTCTTAAGTATTTAGCAGTGAGGTTCATGATGTCTGCAACCTACTTTCAAACGGTGCCCCAAAAAAATGTACTGGGGGGGGGGGGGTGTGCAAAATGTTAAAAAATGGCAAGTCTAGGCAAAGGATACATGTGTTCATTGTATAATTCTTTCAATGTCTTTTAAGTTTGAAATTTTCACAATAAAATTAGGACTAAAAGATTGCAATATTGGCAGAACAAGTTCAAATTATTTCAAAATGGAAAGCTAACACAACTAAAGTGTTGAATGAGAAAAAAACCAAAATACTTATTATTTTATTGTTTCAAAGGTTGGCTTTGGGAAAGTGAAAATACAATACCATCCAACATATATTTAATAAGAATCTACCACAAGAGCTGGAAAGTTTTACAGTGTAATATGTCAAAATTTTCAATTCTCACCATTTAGTAGATTTAGGGTATTACCACCACAATGCCTTCTTTTGCTACTGTAATTTTATCTCAAAAATGTCCTTTAAGGAACGCTGCCCATATTCTTACTGGAACTGAGCTTGCCTAGATCACCAGCTAAAGAAGTTCCTCACACCAAGAACACTCATTTCAATAAACAAAGAAAAAAATGTACAGACTCATAGACAAGTATACACACACACTTAAGCTCCTTATTCAGTTAACAAACTTTAGATCTTTTAGAATTTTGCTACTTGTTTTAATTATTATATAAAGCCAAGTTCATAGTTTGATATTATTTATACATCCAAACATTTTGTGCTATTTTACCCTAACACCAAGATAGCCCAGTCTCCAGCAATAAAACTGTGGCCTGATTCTTTGGCTAGTTTTCCCTTAAATCATAGATAAGAAAACGGTTTATCTATTTTTTACCAGATAACAATATGAATGAGAATTTCTTGTGCTGACCCTGGCACAGCAACTAGGCAGATAAGTAAAAGAAGATCTCAGAGTACTAATATACAAAATATTTTGCCATAGAAAATGGATGTTGGGGCCAGCCCGATGGTGTAGTGGTTAAGTTCACACACTATGCTTTAGTGGCTAGGGGTTCACAGGTTTGGATCCCAGGTGTGGACCTACACACCACTCATCAAGCCATGCTGTGGCAGCATCCCACATACAAAATAGAGGGAGACTGGCAGAGATGTTGGCTCAGGGACAATCTTCCTCAGCAAAAAGAGGAAGACTGGCAACAGACATAGCTCAAGGCCAATCTTCCCCACCAAAAGAAACAAAAAGAAAAGAAAATGGATAAGACTAAATATATTTTCAAAAGCTTATTTTAATTTCTCTTCCAACGTGATAAGCAACTTATGGTTCAATTAGTATGTCATGTTCTTATTTTTCCTTTATGGATCAGTTTGTGGCAACAATTTTTATTTGTTTATTAAGACAATATTCAAATTAATAAGAATCTGTTTTACCATTTACCTTAGGCTCATGTAAGTTCAGCGAAATAAACATATTTAACAACATTTGATGAAATTCTTATGAGTTGAATTAGACATCTCCCAATACACAGTAAAAAAAAGAGCTATTTTAAACTATAGTTCTAATTTATCATGAAGTTTCTTTTTTTTTTTAAAGATTGGCCCTGAGCTAACATCTGTTGTCAATCTTCCTCTTTTCTTTTTCTTCTCCCTAAAACCTCCCAGTGCATAGTTGTATATTCTATTTGTAGGTCCTTCTAGTTCTGCTATGTGGGACGCTGCCTCAGCATGGCTTAATGAGCGGTGCTAGGTCTGTACCCAGGATCCAAACCAGTGAAACCCTGGGCCACCGAGATGGCGTGCACAAGTTTAACCACTCGGCCACAGGGCTAGCCCCATCATGAAGTTTCTTAAAACCATCTTAATAACCCCCGTACCCAAACTGCTGTTTCTCACACACAGACATGAGTACAGACACAAGAGCGTGGACACTGATGACCCCACTCCCAAATAAAAAACTATTTCTCTTAACTTTCAAAAGAAAGGCCCTGTGATTAACTCATTACAGCCAGTATTCAGATGAACTTCCCCTAAATGTCTCCCATACCTGGTCTCCCTAACCCATATGCATCACTATATAGTACATCAATCACTTAACCAGTAAAAAGAAAGTTTTTAAATGTTCAAAGATTTTATTTGAAAAAACAATTTTACGATTGGCACAGTGTGGCAATCACTGACCAAACAAATTCCTATTTGTACATTATCTTGTGTACAAATCTGGACTAAATCTCGCAGCCTCCCTTCCAAGTTGGGTGTGGCCAGTAATCGAGTTCTAATTGAAGGAATGGAAGCAGTAGGAAAGTGCACTAGCCAGGATCCTCCCTGCTCTCCTCCCCTTCTGAATGGCTGGTAGGAGACAAGCTGGGAACAGCAAAACAGTATAGGCACAAAACAAGGTAGTGTGGATTCCTGAACCACTTATTGAAGAAATGCTGCCTAATGAGGAATTCTCACATTAAACTGTTACACTAGGGAGAAACGAGCTTTTAGTGTATTTTGTCACTGAATTTGGGGGCTGTTTGGTACTGCAGTTAGCATTACCTTAATAAAGGGTGAAAGTTTTTGTCAAGGAGAATAGAAGATCTCATTTTATATCTGCCTTCCACTGGCATTTGGCAAATTTTTCCTATCACAGACAATACCAAAATAATCTTGGTCTGGCATATCAGAAATTCTTTAGCAGTGTTAGTATTTATTGTCGTTTTCTGAATGTTTTCATTTATAACTAGTTTTCACTCATCCCAAAATACAACTTTTGCCAAAAGATCATTCATATAGTTAAGTTGAAGGCTGATACTCACAGTACAGTAATAACTACATTTTTTAACTAAAGACAGACCGCTTGTAGACTCTATAATACCCAGACTAAATATATTGCCTGCTTAGAGAAATAAGTGCTATCATCATTTTTCAAACAGTTTTTCAAAAGAGGGCTTACTCAATGCAAGATTTTCAGTTTCAGAAAGCAAAAAACTTGTGAGGCTCATTAGCAATCTAGTTATAAGTCCACCAGATAATGAATATATCAAAACAACATTTTTGTTTCCATACATAATTTAGTTCAACTAATATACTTCAAGATAATGTCAGTTGATATGTCTGATTTTATTCAAATTTGAGAAATAACAAATATCATAATCTGATCATGATAGAAATTAGGATTTACCTTCATTCAAAGCATACTGTGAAATATATTTTGAATCTGCTCTTACACAGGCACAAAAGAGCTACCACAAAGTATTTCTGGAATAGAGAATTTTATAGCTTCCAAACACTTGAACAATTTCATGTGCACAGCATCTAACTCAACACCTTACTAAATTCAGGAACAGAACCAAAAATCCCCATCTTAAACAACTGTAACATCATTTTCTTTAATGTAATGATAAGAAAAGCCGAAGGAAAATATACATGTCTGATTTATATAATCAGCAATCCCTATCATACAGTATCTCAATAAAATATAAATAATTTTCAGATAGTGATAATACTAAATACATTGACACTCTGTGTCATCAATACGTTGGCACTGATGCTGGACATTTAAACATTAAGATCAAGGTAATCAAACAAGTACTATCTAATGGATATCTAATCTACTCGATAAAATATATAAAGTTGATAACGTGCTCAGCTTCAGCAGCCCAGGTTCAGTTCCCAGGCGCAGACCTACACCACTCATCAGTGGCCATGCTGTGGGGGCGGCTCACGTACAAAAAGAGGAAGAGTGCAGCATTGGTAGTATAGTGGTGAACATAGTTGTCTTCCAAAAAGAGGAAGATTGGCAACAGATGTTAGCTCAGGACAAATCTTCCTCAGTAAAGACAGACAGACACACACACACACACACACACATTTGCCTTATAGTCCCTTGCCACCCCTCTCCCAACTCTCAACCAAATCCTGTTTGAATTCAACTCTCTACCTACACCCCTGCAGCTGAGAAAAACTCCTGAGGCTGGAAAAAAACTGATAACTATGATTATTCTCACTCAAAAATCATAATCTGTAACCTCAAGCAGCTCATTTATGTGGCCTGGTAATGATACCATATTTCCAGAATCTGTTCTCAATCCTGTCTACGTAGTTAACTACAGGCAGCCCTCGCTTTGCCACATTAGTACGGGCAACAAAACTGGCCATGCAAGCTGAAATCATGCAAAGTGCTCTTAATTATCAATGAGGAAAACTACAACTGTTCCATGATCTTTAAAATTTTTTGTCAAAATGGTAAAACTTTCATCATTATTTATAAATGTATAGGGGAATGAAAAATAATAAAACTATTATTTACTTAGCACACTGTAAGTTAAAACATTAGAAACATCAAGAATTAGAATACTTAAAAAGAAAATTCAGAGTGTTTTATTTCTTTCTAAATTGTATTTTAAATGTCATCAAAGATACACATTCTTTTTGAAAACTTGATATTTAGGGTAAAAAAATATTTCCAAAGCAACAAAACAGTATTTATATATGCTTCAAACTCTGTCAGCACAAAACTCTCCCAATAGAAAAAAGGGGATCAAGTATAAAATTTTTCCTATATACTTTCAAAACTTCTAAAAGAGCCTATTCTCCCTGGTCACCACATTAACTATAAAAATGGACAATGACATTTTCCTTCTAAAATTCTGACAATATAATCCCCATTTCTAGAACAAGTCTTTGTTGAACTAATGAATAAGCCCTCATTGAGAGGCTAAATCATAGGATGCACTGTAGTTCCCCTGAAAAGGCCAAACGGCATATTCTTTCACAAAGAATGAGTCATTGGTGTAGAATATTCAGCCTATTTAAAACAAAGATCCGCTTCAAATCTACTGCCTTTCTTCCAGTTCCTTTGCATGCCAACCTCTTGCTTTTGTTTGTTGTAGGAGGCGCAAATATAAATAATACATATATTGTGATACCTCCTCAAGAAGGAAATAGCTCTAGTTAACTCTCCATCAACCACTCCAGGAAGGGGTATCTGGACAGTTCAGACTCTGCCCAACAGACTCACGCATAAATGGTTCTCACTACATACTAACTAAGGTAGACTTTGTACCCTCACTACCCCCAGCAAGGCATCCCTCCCTCTATGTGACTGGCAGGTTAGGAATTTGACTGCAAAGTCCAAGGCCTTGGCTCTGAGATGGCTCTCTAACAGTCAAAACTTGGTGTAATGCCCATGGACAAAGAAAATAGATTAGTGGTTGCCAGAGGGGAAGGGAGACGTGGGGGAGCATAAGGGGCAAAGGGGCACATATATATGGTGACTGACAAATAATAATGTACAACTGACATTTCACAATGTTATAAACTATTATGACCTCAATAAAATCAAAAAATTTGGGGGCTGGCCCAGTGGTGCAGTGGTTAAGTGCACACGTTCCGCTTCGGTGGCCCAGGGTTCACTGTCTGGGATCCCAGGTACGGACACAGCACTGCTTGGCAAAAGCCATGCTGTGGTAGGCGTCCCACATATAAAGTAGAGGAAGATGGACCTGGATGTTAGTTCAGGGCCAGTCTTCCTCAGCAAAAACAGGAGAATTGGCAGTAGTTAGCTCAGGGCAAATCTTCCTAAAAAGAATTTTTAAAAATCAAAAGATCTTTTAAAACTTGGTGCAATTCCTCCAATAACATGCTATGCATTACCAACTCCAATCAAATAATCCAACTTTTATTACATTAATTGAATTTAAAGTACAGTGACTCCACAGACAGATAATGTACAAGAAGTTGCCTTCTTAATATCTGGAGGGTAGCTGTGTGGGTCCTTACCCATGAAAATGCCATTTATCCCCAAAGTTGCCAAAAATCAACATGGATTCACTGAGGGATAGTAAAAGGAAGAAGTAGGCTTTTTAGAATTGATGATGAGCTTGGAAGTGTTAAAAACAAGAAAACAGGCCCAAAATTGAGTCACTTAGGCTAAGCCCCACATCGCCAAACCAAGACTTAACTTTATTATGGTTTCAGCCTCTCCCAGAAATAGAATCTTAAACCAGTCAGTCAGGAACCACCTGGTCAGCACTGGTGAGGTAATCTGCCTGACAGACCCTTGCTGTCCCCTAAAAGGAAGTGACTTTGCCACAACCAGCCCACTTGTTGCTAGTATAACTTCCTTGTTTCTGCTCCCTTCTGCTTATAAGTGTTTCACTTTGTACTGCTCCTCAGAGGTCCTTTCTATCTGCGAGATGAGATGCTGCCCAATTCAGGAATAGCTGAACAAAGATAATAATATCTTTAAAATTTATGCAGTTGAATTTTGGTTTTTAACAGAGGAATGGAAGAACGGATAGGATGAGCCCCAAATGCCCTTCCTCTTTCTAATTCCAGTGGATAGGAGTCCCTTTCTCCCTAGTACCCCTTCCCCATCTCCCATATCCAGTCTCTGTTTGGGGAGGGTAAGGAAAGCATGGGAAGAGGGACACAGTATGATTGTCCCTGGGAAGGAGAGGAAGCTGAAGATGGTCCCCTTTTCCACTTGCACTTACAACACTGATCTTCTAAGAAACATCTCTTCTAAGATGGGGAGCTGGGCCAGGCATGTCCCTCCCGACTCCTGGTTTTTAAGAAGAAAGGGTTAGTATTGGCGGCCAAGCAGATCATGGGCATCAGGTCAATAGGAGAAATGTTGCTCTATTATTCTGATCAATTATAAATAGAATCACTAGACTCTAAAATGCATTAGGACAGAACCTTTGCCCTGTTCATCACTGTATCCATAGTATCAGAAAGTGTCTTGTACAGATTAGGCACTCAAAGTGTTCATTAATAAATTAACCAGTCATTAAACCTATAAAACTTGTAAGTGAAAGACGTAATAAAAATTTGTAACACACTGATTTCAAGTGACCATTATTTCCATTTATTCAATTTGTATATACACCTATATACAGAAAAAGGGGGACTATGGGCTAAAAAAGATGCCAGTTTCTTTTCTTTTCTGAAGTTCCTGAGCTGTGGCAGCTTAAAAGAAATATTGTTGCAGCCAGAGTAATAGCTACCCTTCTTCTGTCATCATAGATTCTTATCTCTAGCAGTCAAAAGTCTACCTTTAACTTCAAGGTTCAAGTCAAATGCCACCTCCCCTGAAAAGTCTACCTAAGAATCCCTAAGGCTCCCTCAGTATGTACTACCCTCCGTGCTTTGATGACATTTCCATTACAGCATTTATCACATTCTGACTCTGTATTAATTGACTGAGAAGTCCCCTGAAGGTCTTTTTTTAAAGTCTTAATCCTTCCTGTACATTTACAAATCAATAAACACTTGTTGAATTTTTCAGTCAGCAGCTGGTTTCTATGCCTCTTTTCCAAGGTCATCCATTAACCAAAGATCTACAAAGTGCTGACTCCAATAACCTTCCAGCCTTCATTCTACTTGTAATAACTAGGAACTGTCTACCGTTTTAAAGTGATTCTACAGGGAAGTGTGTTCTAAATCCCTAACTACTTTACAGATTGACCATAAAATAGGGCATGTCCAAAATTAGGGCCTGTATGCCCATAAATTTCCTAATTGTATGTTAATGTTATTCTTAATTGCATTAATTTGTTTACAAAACAAATAATGGGAGAAAAAAACTACTATTTACCAAATATCATCGATACAAGAATAAATGACAGAGTATACAGACTCAAAGAACTTACAGTCTAGCTGAGGTGTGAGGCATGTAAAGTATTCCATTTAAATATTAACTTGCTAAGTGTTTAGTCTCCCTGTACTCATCTACAGTTTATTAAATATTGGTTGAATTTAATTTAGTCATCCACTCAACAGCTGTTTTCCTTTCCTGTCTCTTTTCAAAAGTCAATCACATGATCAATGACCTATACACCACGGGATTCAAAACCTAGGGAGGACTCACCAACACATAAACAGCAGTAAAGAGAGGACGCTCAGAACTGAGGGCTCCAAAAGACTTCTAGGAGATCAGACCTGAATCGCATTTTGAAGGATGAGTATGGATTTGGGGCAGAGAGAATCTATACACAGCTAGACTGAGATGAACACTCCTTCTGCTCTCTTGCTTCCACAAGGCTTGTTCTAAATTTCCAAAATGTCCCCTTTCTAGAGGTCAGGTATTAGACCAAGATAGTAAAAGTCCTTAGTATTTATTTCATCCCCTTGCCCCTTCAAAATTTATCTTCTTTAATCAATCAATAGTTGATGAGTTATTATCAAAAACTTTATAGTAGTTTTGTTTATAATAACTCAAAACTGGAAACAACCCAAATGTCCATCAACAGGTAAATGTATAAACAGAATGTTATCCATACAATGGAAAACTACTCAGCAATAAAAAGAAATAAACTATTAATACACACAGCATGGATGAATTTCAAAATAACTGTGCTAAGTTAAAGAAGTCAGATTTTTATAGAACAGTACATAGTGTATAACTGTATTTACATAAAAGTCTAGAAAATGCAAACTAACCTGCAGGTTAGTGCCTGAGGAAAGAGGGGATGGGAAGGAGAGAAGGATTACACTAAGTAGGAGGAAGGTTTGGGGGGTAATGGATACATACACTATCTTGATTATGGTGATAGTTTCACAGATGTATACGTATGTAAAAATTATCAAATTGTATACTTCACATATGAGCAGTTTATTGTATGTCAATTTTTCCTCAATGAAGCTATTTTAAAAAGTAATACCAATTAGAGAGATGTGACAACCAAATGCAATGTGTGAACCTTGACTGAATCTTGTTTTTAAAAAAAAAAACGGAGGGGCCAGCCCGGTGGTGCAGTGGTTAAGTTCCCACGTTACATGTCAGTGGCCCAGGGTCTACCAGTTCAGATCCTGGACACAAACCTATGTACCGCTTATCAAGCCATGCTGTGGCAGGCGTCCCACATATAAAGTAGAGGAAGATGGGCAGAGATGTTAGCTCAGGGCCAGTCTTCCTCAGCAAAAAGAGGAGGACTGGCAACAGATGTTAGCTCAAGGCTAATCTTCCTCAAAAAAAAAACTGTTTAAGACAATTCCTTCCCATACTCTCATCCTCATATTGTTACATTTCCACTCACCAGAGAAAATTACAAACAAAATCACTCTAAACACTACAATTTTTAAGCTCTAATATCACAACTGGTATGTAATAAAAAGAATGTGAAAATCCCTCCTTAACACAAACATACATTTACTTGGACAAGTGAAAAATAAAAGAAGAACTCAATGGTAAAGTTAAACATCAAAAGGAATAGAAAACTTAGTTGCATTCAATGTCATTAATCCTCCAAGCTACCTCATCATCTTCAGGGAAAAAGAAAAGTTGACAATAAGGAAGATATTTGGAAGTTACTGTAAGATGCAAAGTGGAAAAATGTAATTATATGACAAGGAAGAAATAAAAGTGGGAAAAAAGAGAAGGATATGCTTAAACTACATAAAAGTAGATAAGAGAAGAAGGAAAACAAGAGAGAAGATGTAATAATAGAGATCATAAAAGGCAGAACAAACACAGTAGACGGTACTTATGGGAAGTGTAAAGCAAAGGAAAAAGTTTGATTACAGTATGATGGGAAGGAAAAGATGAGTTCAATATCTGTCAAATTACTCTCTTCCTCTTCTTCCTTTCCCAAAAGCTCTCGGTTGATTTTGAGGAAACATTATAGGGAAAATGTTTCAAGATTTCATTAAGTATCTATGAAGAACCTGCTCCAGAGATATATGATATTCAGAATGTTAAAGGATATTTAGAATATTAAAAGAAACAAACTGCAATTGGAGAACTTACATACTTTGATAGGGGAGGTAAACCAGAAAAAAACACTAAATTACTAAGAAAATTACAAAGGTATATACAAATCAATTAGATGATAAATTCTGTTAGCAGAAAGAAAGAAAGACAAAGGAATTCATATTCCAAGTGGTAAAGGAGGACTGTAGCTTGGAGCTTGAGGAGAGTATGTAACTCCAGGAAGGGAAATTAGAAAAGGAATCAAATAAAGATGAGTGAAAACAGAGGCAGGAGCATTAATGAATTTATGATTTAGTAAGTAGCTAAAATCAGAAACACATCCTATCTAGAGTAACTACGCTATTTTCTGTAGTGATCCAGCCTCAGAAATAACTTGCAGTCTGCAGTTGGGCAGACTGAAGTATGGAAACTGTCAGAGCTGATGGAGTGAAAAAGTCAAAATGGTTAAGGATTCCTAGCATATTACTAGGGCTGCAAAATTAAATAATTGACAACAAATTTCTGGCTGTAGAAAGGAAAACAAAGCCAGGAAGAAGCAATCAAGTTAGGAAAATAGGCAAAAATTGAGAGAGCAGTCTAATTACAGTCAAAATAAAATATGGGGCCAGCCCCATGGCCTAGTCGTTAAGTTTGGCATGCTCGACTTTGCCCAGGTTCAACTCCTGAGCATGGACCTATACCATTTGTTGGCAGCCATGTTGCAGCAGTGACCCATATACAAAATAGAGGAACACTGGCACAGATGTTAGCTCAGGACGCATCTTCCTCAGCAAAAATAAATAAAATATGAGTACTCAAGAGGCATAAAAATTATGGGAATGAATTCCTATAGTATTTCATTAAGGCATTCTCATAACTGGATGACTATGGATGATATATAGACAATGGTAGAACTAAAAAGTAAAGTCTAAATACACCTTCTACTCTTAAAACACAGGAAAAGAACTTTCCCAACAAATTACCATCAGATAAAGACAACAGTAGAGGGCAAAATCCATAATGATAAACCTGGAGTCTTACCAAGCTGAAGTCAAGTCATTATTTCAAGATTTCTAAAAGAAATACTGAAAGGACTTAAGAAATTACAAAAATATCTAAAATATTCCTTAAATATTACACAAATATCAACACTAAAATTTACCTAAGAAGATAACAATGCTTCAGTAGGCCACAAACACAAAGGCATTACAGCATTAAATGATGAGCTGATATAAGAATATTGGATTTCCAGTTCAATCATAGTTGGTTGGTTCACAGTTCAAATAGAATTGGTTGTATCCTATCAACAAAGTAAGACTCACACGGATTGACAAGGAAATTGCCTCATCAAATAGATCTATTATTCATTAAATTGAGACTTTGTTTGTGAAACTATTTTCTAGCCTGATTAATAGCTTAGGAAAGAAAACAGCTCAGGCTTCATTTGTCTCCACATAGTTTTAACTATTTATATGCCTTTTTGTAAAAGGCTACTTGATAAAATTTAAGTACTTACTAATATCATCTTCATGATAAATAACAGAGTGAAACGGCAGACTTCGGTCTTTAATATATCTCTCTGCTGGCTCAACATAAAATGTGCCACCATGAGTCCGGATGAATCCTTCAAATCTTCCATCAATAACAGACCCATGGCTAAAACTTCCTTCTTCACCTATTAATGAAAGCAACAAACTCTTGAAAATTTAATTTGCACATGAATGTTAACATCCATTCTCCTATAAAAAGCCATTCTTATACATTTTTAAAAACTTGAATACAAATTTACTGGGGAAATTAATTTTCACATAAAATATATCAAGCTGAAGTTAAGATGTGAACAGCAACTAGTACTTAGCTGAGGCATATACAATTACTAGTAACAACAATGAAAAACAGAACATCTGTCTTGCTGACAATCATATTCCCAGCATCTAGCATAGTGCCTGGCATGCACGCAGCAATCATTCAATAAATAATTGTTAAATTAACTTAACTCAGAAGGAAGCAAATCCACTCATAAAATATATACTTTCAAAATAAAGAGATCAAAGAATCTTTTGAAATTCTGCTCTAATTACCATAAGAAAAAAAGTTCCTTTCCCATCCGATATATTCTACATGAGACTTTTGGCTTCCTTACTACCTTCAGGTTTTGTATAAATACATTTTCTTAAATAAGAAAGTGTCAAATATTTCAGCAACAATTTGAACAAAAGTATACCAACAATCCTATTTAATATATTGGACAAAGATCTGGAATCCTGTCCCATCAATTATACTTTTCTAGTGAAAGAAAATAACAGGAAAAAAGGTATTTTTGGCTCTTAATATAGTCACAAAGAAAAGATGAGCACCAAACATCAAATGATATGAAGAGGTATAAGTAGGAAGAGCAGGCTTTAAAAGTTAAATTTACTTGTTAAATTTTCTCATTAACACAAAAATCAGGGGGCCAGCCCTGTGGCCAAGCGGTTAAGTTCACACACCTCACTTTGGCAGCCCAGGGTTTGCCAGTTCAGATCCTGGGCACGGACCTAGCACTGCTCATCAAGCCATGGTGTAGTGGCATAACACATAGAAGAACTAGAATGACTTACAACTAGGATATACAATTATGAACTGGGGCTTTGAGGGGGAAAAAAAGGAAGATTGGCAACAGATGTTAGCTCAGGGCCAATTTTCCTCACCAAAAAGTGAGTAAATAAATAAAAATCAGGCTTTCCACAGTTTTGTAAGTTGTAGATTAGCATTAATTAGTTGACTTTGAATTAATCAGGCACTAAAAGCTAAGAACCCAAGACACTGGCATTTTAAACAACATCATTTTTATCTGCAAACTCATTTAGTCTTATATTTTTCTTGACCATAGCCTAGCAAAAAGGGACAGAGACTGTAAGTTATTTGCCCAGCAAGATAAACGATCAAGAAAATAATAGAAAACTGTAGCGTGACATTAAAAATCTAGACCGACGGTAAAACACTTTCCTTTGGTCACATAATTCTAAGAGCACTAAAAACTTAGAATTTATTAACTAGGTTTAATCTACAAGTGAGAAATTTTAAGTATAAAAATGCCTCATTTATCAGGCATAATAAAAAGAAACATTTCTATAAGCACTTAATTTTTCATAGTATTATGATTTTGAGTAGAAATCTCTCTAATATGTAGAAATGAAATTTAACTTCTAGTTAACTTTGTCTTAATAACCAAGGATCATTTTGAGTATTTATTTACGTATAGAGTTAACAACAATATTTTGCCCTTCTCTCACACCTCCAGAAGACTTGGATTTTTTTTAGCTTTTTATGACTTCTATAATTTTCTGTTGTTCCCACATTACTAAGCTGTCAAAGTCAACCCCTCACCCCCCAATACCTTTTTAATCTGGTGTAGTAAGAGAAATTTGTTAGAACTGTGAAAAAAAGCAAAGAGATTGAGGAAGGAAGGCCCTGGGAAGATTTTCCTCTGAACGACTTCGTCATTATTTTTGGCTCTTAAGATAATCTTTACAGTTTCCTTTTAGATTTTTCCTCTTTTCTTATAAAACACAGGAAAGTTACTGCTAATTTCTTGCTTGGAAGATCAGAAAGTTATAGATGTCATTAAAATTTTTTTTTAAATCTAACATTTGGAGGTATTGAGTCAAAAATTCATCCTTTCAGAAGCCAGACAATGCATAATTCAGTATTTAACGTACACGTAAAGATAGGTCCAAGGATTACTTCATTCTTCAAAGACCCTTCATGATATATTCAAATCTCCTGAGGATTAATCTCCTCTTTTCTGAAACATCTGCCTATACTTCAAAATAAACATATTTCCTCGTGTAGAAAAAAATTAAAGAACAGGGTTCTTTTAAGGTTCAACTTACCATAAATATGTCCAGTGTATATATGAGAGGTATCATAATCAAGTATTTTATTTGAAGTTTCTACTTTAAATTCATCACTAAAAAGGGAAGTATCCCTCTTCATTCGTAGGTTGAAATGTCTGCAAAATAGGATAGGAAAGAGAAAAATGAAATTAAAAAGATCCAAAGTTTAAACAATTTTTTTTTAATAAATATGTCTGCAAAATGCAGACTTTTTCACAAAATTTTTCTATTTGGGAAATACACCGACCAAGATTTCTTATAAAAATTCTGCTCTAAAATTCAACCTAGTAGCTGTGATACAACTCTAAATTATATACAATTAAACAGTAACTGTCTAGGATATATTTAAAAATAAATGCCTATAGGCTGACTCCTACATGGTAAGACAAGATCATTCAACAAGCAACTAAGTTGCTTGGAGATAAAAACAAGCTTCTTGACCCAATTACTGTTATTCACTACCATCTTCCCTCTCTAGTAGTTCAGCAGTTTGAGATTTTCCTCTACTTTTCACAACTCAATTAAGATCATACATAGAAAAGTTGTGTCTATATTAGATCATGTCTCTCCTCAGAGATGCATGCTGTTTTCTGAGAACAAAGGTGCATGCTCTTTCTTTTACACACATCATCCAGACACACACACACACACACACAACCTTTCAATTCCTTTATTTTTTCCCTGGGGCTTCTAATTCTTCTAATTATCTTTGGACCTTCCTCAGTTCAATTTGAGAACACCAAAAGACATAATGTTAGCAGAAATCACATTCATTCTAACAGTCCTCTATAAAGGAGAGGGAAAGACCAAAATATTGAAGCAAAAGTAAACATTCTAGGGTTTAGAATCAAACTTGGAATCAAACTTTAAGCCTAAAATTTACTAGCCCAGGATTTCTGTCCGTGAAATGAAGATAAGACATCTATCTCGTAGAACTGTTTTCAGGATTAGAGATCATAACGTATATAAAGTCATTAACACAGTATCTGGTACACAGGAGATGTACAATAAATGGCAAGAAATTAGCTACCATTACTAAACTCTTAAAAGTATATCAAGTCTCTTTTATAATTGCCAGAAAAGTCTATACATAACACAATTTCTACCAAGGAATCTGAACCAAAGTCTTCAATTAGCCAACCCCCAAATGTTAACAGGATGTGGAGTAACTGGAACTCAACACATTGTAGTGCAAGTACAAAAGCAATCACTTTGGAAAAGCAGCAGTTTTCTATAAAGTTAAACATACAAAAACCCTATGACTCACAATCTACTCCAAGAGAAATGAAAACATAAAACATATGCCCACACAAACTACTGGACACAAATGTCCACAGCATTATTCATAATAGCAAAAAACTGTAAATAACCTGAATGTCTATCAACGAGTAAAAAGATAAAAAGATTGTGGCCTATTCATACAATGGCAAACTACTCAGCAACAAAAAAGATCAAACTACTAAAGATATGCACTTTTGTGAAGACACAAAAGAATAGCCACAGTATAATTCCACATGAATGTAATTCTAGAATAGGTAAAACTATTGTGACAGAGAGCAGATCAGTGTTTGCCTGGGGTGGAGAGAAACTAAGAGCAAAAGGGAATGAAGGAACTTTTTGCTATGATGGAAATGTTCTATATCTTGATTTTAACGGAAGTTACACAAGTGTATACAGTTGTCAAAACCATACACTTGAAATGAGTATACTTTATTTTATATAAATTACACTTCAATAAAGTTGATTTTAAAGAAAAAGAACCAACTTGTTTTTCAAGTGAATAGGGGTCAACAGGGTATACTCCTAAGCTTCAGAAAGTGTGTCCCTTTTTGAACACTACTTTACCTTTTCCTTAATTTCATGTCAATCTTGGCACCCTTTTATTCTGAGGCTGTACTCATTTTCTACTTGCCAAAAACTCTCACCAAAAAACTCCTAGGGTGGGGCCAGCCCGGTGGTGCAGCGGTTAAGTTCGCATGTTCCGTTGCGGCGGACCAGGGTTCGCCAGTTCGGATCCCAGGTGCATACATGGCACCACTTGACATGCCATGCTGTGGTAGGTGTCCCACATATAAAGTAGAGGAAGACGGGCACGGATGTTAGCTCAGGGTCAGTCTTCCTCAGCAAAAAGAGGAGGACTGGTGGCAGTTAGCTTTGGGCTAAAAAAAAAAAAAAAAACACCTCCTAGGGCTTATCAGGTGCTGTGACAAGGACTCTAAGCTAGGAAAGGCATCCTTAGAGCCTTATGGTTCCAAACTACTGCAGCAAGTAATCAACAAAGCCATACATCTTCTAACTGGGATCTCCACAAAGTTAAAGTAGACTATCATGAACAAACTGGAATCCTGACTGAATTTTTATTGCACATCCTGTCTTTTAATAAAATTACTTCTGTCAACTAATAGGAAATTCTTGATCATAAACATGAGTGCAAATACATACATAATTTTTTAAAGGATCAGAATATTCTGAAAAATCATTAATTTGTCATTACATATACTTTCAATTTATCATATAAATACTACTTCTAAAACAGCATCTTTGTTAAACAGACTAAACAATAAATGTCCAAGGCTTAATATATTTATCATTCAGGAATTATTTTTCATCAAAATTAGTGTACCCTAAAACTATTATAAGCAAAAGCATTAGTATTCTATATGGCAAAAAAAAAGGGTAAAAGTTTCAGAAAGACACTTAAGTTCCCCAGAAGAGTCTATGTTATACTTCTTACCCAAAAAAACAGTTTTACAACACTTAAAGTGTCTAAGAAGAAAGCAACCCTAGAAGGATGCTATAAGAAAGAGAATTTTAGAACACGTAAAGCAGGCCTCTTCCCACCCTGATGCTGATTTCATAAGAAAATCACCTCATACATAAAAAACATTATTCTCAGTATTGATTTAAATTGAATTAAAAACATATATAAAATCAGTTCTTAATTATCCATGCAGAGAGTCAAGCAGCAGTATAGATAATAAAGGAAAAATTAAATTTAGATCATACTTCCAAATACACTGCTTTTATTAATATCAAAATTAATTGGCATCTAAAACACATATCAAAAGAAGAGAGAATGGAACAAGGGTGAGCCTGGAAGGCACGTAAATGGTAGAAAGAAGCCAACTGAACTAAAGTCTGTCATAATCTATGAAACAGATAAATACAAATGAATAATCAGAAGCTGGACATAATTTATTCCATTAACTAAGCCACTGGATTACAATTCCCTAATTTTAATTCCATTACCATCTGTTTGATAGTTTATATCTATATGCTATTTTAACATGTGTATAAATTAAAAATTCTTTGCAACATTACTGTTGAAAAACATATTACAAAATAACAATAAAAATTAGCTGATTAACCACATTCTACCTTCCCAGTTTCTCACAAGCCCCAAATAAAAAACAATCTGAAAACATAACCTGATTTTTTAATTGTTTAAACTTTTGGCCCAAAGGTCAGAAAAACTGCAGCAAACACTGCCTTATAAAATTCTTGCATTCTGGGAAAGCAGTTTCATGGTTCCTCAAAAAGTTAAACACAGAATTACCATATGATGCACCAGTTCTACTTCCAGATATATACCCAAAGAAGCGAAGTCAGGGACTCAAACAGATACATATTGGTATACCAATGTTTACAGCAGCATTACTCACAACAGCCAAAAGATGGAAACAATCCAAATGTCTATCAACAGATGGATAAAAAAATGGTAAGGTAATGATAAAAATGACTTAAAAAAATGGTATGAGTGGTAAACACATATAACCGATTAGTCTAAAAAAGGACTAAAATTCTGATACATGCTATAATATGGATGAACCCTGAAAGCATTATGCTAAGTCAGTCAGACACAAAAGGACAAATATTGTATGATTCCACTTATATGAGGTACCCAGAATACGTAAATTCACAGAGACAGAAAGTAGAACAGAGGTTACAGGGATTGGTGGGAGAGCTGGGGAGTTATTGTTTAATGGGTACACAGTTTCTGTTCGGGAAGATGAAAAAGCTCTGTAAATGGATAGTGGTAATAGTTGCACAACACTGTAAATGTACTTAATACCAATGAATTGTACATTTCAATGCATTAAACGTACAATTTAATTCACTGAATTAAAAATGGTTAAAATAGGGGCCGCCCCGTGGCCAAGTGGTTAAGTTCGTGCGCCCCACTTCGGCAGCCCAGGGTTTTGCCGGTTCGGATCCTGGGTGCAGACATGGCATCACTCGTCAAGCCATGCTGAGGCGGCATCCCACGTGTCACAACTAGAAGGACCCACAACTAAGACATACAACTATGTACCAGGGGGCTTTGGAGAGAAAAAGGAAAAATAAAATCTTTAAAAAAAATGGTTAAAATAGTAAGTTATATGTTATTTTACCACAACAAAAACAAATAAATAAATTTTTAAATCATTGATTCCAAAAAGCTGGAGTATAAAATAAAATTGTATGGCCAGAGATACCCTTCTTAGTGGTAAAAGCCCCAAGAGATTTGGTTGAGACAGTAGTGTTGTGATAATGATGAGATTCTAACACTCTTGTTAAATTTATACAGGTTTATGATTTTCAGAGCACTTTTACATATATTACCACATCTTAGCCTCACAGAAACATTGCCAAGGACGCATGACGAATATTTTTCCAAAGGGCATGACTCAAGATCAGAAGACTAGAATTAGGAGAACTCCAGTGTTTGGTTGCTACATATTATTCTTTCTACCGTACCACAAACGCCTCTCAAGCACATGATGAAAACAGTCAAGCTAATACATGCTAAGTGCTGTACTAGTCGATGTAATATTATCAGTCTCCACCACCAAGTCACTTTTAAAATCTGACTTTTAAATTTTAAAATGCAAATAAGATATAGAAATGAAAATATAACGTTACTTGACTTTTACTGAAAATTGTACTTTACAACACCACTATAAGAAATTCTTTTTTGATTATTAATGCTTGAGCCACTTTCCAGACTAAGGCTAAACTCTGTTCCCTTTTACTATGCTTCTTTCAGCAGGTTTAGTTCTGTTTTTTTATTATTATAATACAGTATGTTGTCATCAAAGATAAACTTCAGATTTCCTTCGAGGAAGTAAGATGCTCTGTATCAAGAACATTATTGCACTGGGAATGCTTTTCTACCCTTAGATTTAACCACTGTATTGATTCTATGGATCAATAGTATTTTGTCTCTCATCCTGATTATAGTAGTTCTATTACAATTCTTCTAAGCTTTCCTCAGTGGCATTATAGTAAAGTTATAAAGAATAGAGTGAAATTATAGGAGGGAAAAATCAGTTAACAAATGACAGCAAGTGAAAAAATATCAGATTCCAATTTTCCAGCCTCAGTGTTCCGGAAGTGCAGTCGTACTGTGTGGTAATAACAGCTGGTTTTCCTTTCTTAGGCTTTAGAAAAGCACTCAACATCTAAAGCAAACAAATAATTGAGGTACCAAATCCACCTTTGGTACAAAACAACAAAATAAAGTACGTTAGGATATGATTCTATAAGTTTCTGAAAGGTTATGTACCTTCTATATCTTTAATATAAGTAGGTACCTCTCTACAGATCAGAACAGTAAGAATATAGAGTAAAAAAAGTTGCCTCATCCCATGCGATTGCTCTTTTGGCTAAAGATAGTATGGCTCTGATTCTCAGAAGAAAACAGCAATAGATAAAGGGTGCAGCCCTTGAACTGAAGTCATATGAGGACAAAAAGCCTCAACTAGTCAAATACCTTGGTAACACAGGGAAGAAACCTGAGAGCAAAAACCTTGCTTCAAAGTATGTCAGTGTAATGCAGCGGTCCCAGAGACCAGGACTGTCTTCGTGAACAGAGGTCTATCACACCTAAATGGAAGAGATCTATGGTAGGCCTGGGTTAGTGATTCCTAGAAATAAAACTGTACTTAATACGGCATCCCTGACGTCTCTAGATAGTCTTTGCACGCTCATCTTCTTCTTAATAAAGGTGTTTTACACAGTCTCCATCCAAATTATTTTTTAAGACAAGTTTCCAATATTAACATCAAATATTAGAGTCAAATATCTAGTTTACCTTCACTAGTATACTTTTTGAAACAGAAAAGTTCTTTTTTCAAAATATTTTAAAGAAGCCAATACTGAAAAAAAGGATAAAATACAAAGGGTTGGTAGAAGCAAAAAGGGCAGAGTCAGCTCACGTGCACCCCACTAGGCAATACCGGAGACATCCTCCACAGAAATTCTAGGGCGCTACAGTTTGAAACACGTAGTTCAAGGCTTAACTAATGGCCCTGAGTTAAATTACTTCAAATAAGCAAAAATACATAAACAAGAAGCCTCAAGAGTCCCCAAAAAGATAAAAGTGAAACTAAAACCTGAGCTAAAATGAGTAACTTTATCTTATGTAAGAAGACAAACAGATCATGAGTATGAGTCTTTCCCATATATAGGAGAGCCAAGGAGAAGAATCTGCCATAGCAGCACGATAACAGAACACATGATTACATGTGCTATACATGATTGCAGAATAAGTACATTTATCTGTTGGAGAGGGAAAAAAAGATGTCTGTAAATACTTTCTGATTTCATGTAACTATGTAACTAAAAAATTGGCAAGCAAAACTACTGTATACAAAACACTGAAACAACGACGGATTTAAGAGTAAAGTGAGACTTCAACTCAGATATTTAATGTAAATCAAATGTATAAAATTATAAAGATCACCTAAATTTTCTAATTTCACAAATCAGAGAAGGCTGACTTGATCGAGATCATACAAATAAAATCAGAGCTTGAATCTAAACTAAAGTCTTCAGTTAGCCAACCAATGATCTTTCTACCACACCAAGCTACAGTCCCCTGCTTAGGCTGTATAAAGGACTGCCAGGATGGCAAAATATAGGGCATCTTGCTAGTGAAAGACAAAAATGAAAGACTGACTTAAAAAGCATAATCAATGGTAATGTTATATCTAAAAGAATGTGTCAATGGAAGGGAATCTAAAAGAAAGTGGTCAAAGGAATAAAACTGACTGTACATCCAAAGAAAGTGATCAAAACCATGAACTTGATTGCATACTATTCTTTAATTCCATAAATATTTACTGAGCACTTACCAGTGCTAAGCCAGAGAATACAGACATGAACAACACAATTCACAGAATACATTATAGTTCACACATGGTTAGTGCACAGAGAGAAAGGGAAGGAGGATGGGCAGAAAGAAGGACGTTGGTCTTGTAGTAATAAGCACTATGATGAAAAACAAAGCAAGTGATAAACACTATGATGAAAAACAAAGTAGGGTAAAAGCACAAAGTGGTAGGAGGAAAGAAGGATGCTGTTTTACAAAAGGTGGTAGAAAACACTTCTCTGACATTTGAGCAGAGACTTGAATGAAGTGAAGGAGCAAGAGCCACGTGATTATGGAGGGGAGGTAGGAAAGGGTTTCAGGCAGAGGAACAAAACATGCAAATGCATGCATTTGTGTGTTGGAGAAAAATTATTGGGGCTACAGTGGTATAAAGAAGGGGGAAGAGAGCAGGAGATAAGGTAGGGGAACAGAATCTAGCACACAGAAGGGACTCTAAAGCCTTCGCTGAATTAAAGAAGACTTGTCGGGGCAGCTAGCAGGTTGTTATTTATGTGACAAACACTCTCTAAAACATCTCTGTGATTATATCCTTTCAAACTACAATACTGGCTATTCCCTTTTTGGGGAGACTGAGGGGTGGGATGGGGACTTGCCCTTCTGCCATACATTCTCATCATTTCAGATCTCTCCTTTTTAAAGATAAAATCTACCATCTCTTCCCTATGCTCCTCAATTATCCCACTCCCATCTACATTTTCCTGCCCCTTTTCCACATCCAGGGATGCCTGAGGATCCAAACACCTCCCCCAAGCTCCACTCCCAGGGGCTGCCCATTCCACTGCAGTGACTCAAGTAGCTCTGGTCTCTTTCCCTGTGGCTAAGTGGGTATTACACTCACTTCTTCTCCTCAGTCTCCCTCCTACTTAAGATAGAGATTCTGATGAAGCAGAGGTACTGCTGCTCTGCTATAGCAAAGTGTCTGACAGCTTTTTGATCTGTCTTGCTGATAATCTCAACCTCCAGAAGAAAAAGAATACAATGATGGGAACTTCTACTCTAGACTTAACAGTGACAAACTATGAATAACTGGTTGATGATGAAGTAACAAGAACTTAGGGAGAAGACACCACCATCATTCTATCATAATTTGTTAAAACAAGAAAAGAAAAAACAGCATAAAAGAGCAAAAGTTTTAATAAAGCAGATTATTAAACGTTCACAGAAAGCACAGGTAAAATCTCCTATTTGGGGACTTTAAACACATACAAATGAAGTTGAATGACCATGTATCAAAAATATCATCCAATATTAAGTTGGACAAAGTAACCTCTACAGTCTCTCAAGATAAATAATGTGAAAGACTCGCTCAATTTAACAGATGAAAGTAAGCTATTTGTGAAAGTGAAACGTAAAAAGATTTTGGGAGTCACATTTACAGCCAGAACAGTTTTACTATGGTCAATTAAAACGTGTTTGTACTTCACACATTTAGGAAAAAATGAGCCAAGCTATACTCAGAAGATAACTGGGTCCTTGCAATCAATCACTGCAGAATTAGCAGAGATGGTTCCTCAAAGATATTGGCCCAATATGCTCTTGTAACTAAAATGCCCAAAGAAATATTGGCTATTATCACCAATCATTAGAAATTCAAACAAGTCATTTCTTTACCCTTATACATGACTACGATGTGTCCAAATCTGGACTACTCTGTTTAATAAGAGCCAGCAAGATCAAACAGAACTACGGAAATTCAAAGAAGAATAAGCAACATGGACTAAGAATACTGTTAATGTTCAGCATGACAAAAGCAAGGAGCAGCAATTAAGCACTCCCCTCCCTGAAATACTTTTTCCCTTGGCTTCTAGGATACCGTGGTCTCAAGTTTTCTTCTACTTTTCTTACCACTCCTCAGTTTTTGCATGCCCTCCTCCACCTAACCCTTAAAATGCTAGCATTTAGCAGGGCTCTCTCCTAGGCCTACTCAAGAACTTCACATAACATGTCCAAAACTGAACTTACGATTTCTCTCCAAATTTACAGCTGTTCCAGTATTCCCTATCTCAGTAAATGGCCCCAGGAGCCACTCAGTTGCTCAAACCAGAAAACATCATCCTTGACTCCTTCTCTTCATACTTCAATACAAATTAACCAAGTCCAATAAATTCTACCTTCAAAATATCTCTCAAATCTATACACTCTCCTTCCTCACCTCTAGTACCACCTTAAGCCAGGCTACCACCTCCCATAAGGGCTAGTACAACAGCCTCCTAGCTAGCCTCAATGCATTTAGTCTTACTCCCTTCCAAACTATTCTTCATTCATGGCAAGACTGGACTTTTAAACCTCATAAAATTATTTATCATTAAAAATCTCCTGTTGCTAAGTAAAAAAGTGTCACTAAGACTTACATAAACTCTTAAAGATCTGGCTCCTGCTTACATCCACAGCCTCATTTGAAACCATTCTCCCTCACATTTTAAGGATAAGTCACACTGAAACTCCTCCATTTCCATGAATATGCCCCTTCTCATCTCATATCATAGCATATCTTTGCACGTGCTGTTTCCTCTGTCTAGAACACAGT
The DNA here is from genome assembly GCF_021613505.1 of Equus quagga. Lineage (NCBI taxonomy): Eukaryota > Metazoa > Chordata > Mammalia > Perissodactyla > Equidae > Equus > Equus quagga. The sequence goes on from NC_060268.1 coordinate 53,181,827, forward strand.
TCCTCCCCTTCTTTGCCTAACCAACTCCTTCTTCAGTCATTCTTCCAGGCTCAGTTTAAACGCTATTTCCTGAGAGTAGCCTTCCTCGACCTCCAGACAAGATGGCAGCTCCCTATGCTCCCATAACAATCTTCTGAACACTTCTTTCTAAACAAATTTCACAGCTGCCATTCCTAATCCAGTATCTGTCTTTCTCATGAGTCCATAAACTCCACAACAGCAAGGACCTGCCTTACTCAGCTACTCTATAACTAGCAACTACTAAAGTGCCTGGAATACATTAGATGCTTAATAACTATATAAAACAATGAAAGAGTTGAAACAAATTAAAATATGGACGTGGACTTAGTATGCCATATTAAAACTACAGAAACATCTCTTATAGCTCAAATAAAATTTAAACAAAAGGAAATGCACAAGATATCTGTTCATTCAATCCAGAGAGCAAAATTTCATTTAACTCAATTTGTGGTTTAGGATTTCTTTAATTAAAAAAAAACAAAAACAATGAATACTGCCATATAACACAACTATTCATCCCATACCAACATATCTAAGATTCTTGATATGCTAGACTTCGTGTTTCTATTTGATTTGTTGGTTCAGCATTATTCTCCCAGCACAGACTGTTTTGGAATCTAACTTGTGCAAAGTGATTATAATTTAAGATTTCAGAGACATACACAAATTAACAACTCAATTTTATCCCTAACAAGTGACATACAAACATACAAGTGACATACAAACAAGTGACAAAAATATCTGTCAACCCAAATAAGTAGAGAAAGGCTTTAAGAAGTTAGAGAAGAGGTTATGATACAACCAAGTGAGGAATCTCAATATTCAGAAGCTATTTCAAAAAGTATATGTGATGACCAAAGAATTTTTAAACATATTGATAGTTTAAAAAAAAAAATCACAGTACTACACAATATCTAATCGATGCTTAATAAATCAACCCAAACAAGTATAATATTATAAAACCAATAAACTAAACATACGCATTCAGCATGTAAAGGATTTTCAGGTATAATGAAATGAGAAACATTTAAATAACTTTTAGTCACATAAAATCCTTGCTACACTTTCAAGAAATAGCACAGCTTACATACAGCTTAATCACTTGAAGAACAAAAAAAATTAAGCTGGCTATAAATCCAAATTAAATCTAAGCTAGAACGCTTATCTCAGAAAAGACCCAACTATATAGGTAACATTTTACTATGAAATATAACTCACAAGATGATGGATGGGCTTTACCACTAGGCATACACCTAACTTCTGATATTTACTGTCTAGGCCACCAACTCTGGAAACTCTGACATGAAATATGCCATTGCATACAAATCTGTTTTGGATCAACTTTTAGAGGAAATGATGTATCCAAAGAATTAAAAATAGTCAGAAAAATATTTTTACACGTGTACTTCCATTTCCTTTTCAAAATGAGAGGGAGGAAGCTTAATTTAAGTTTTTCTTAAGACTTGTTCTGTCTGTTCCACATAAAACCTAGTTAGTGCTTAAAAACATGTAAAATAAAAATGATAAGACGCTAAGCTCAGAGTAATCATCAGCTCTCAATTTAGCTGCCTAAATACAAAATTAACATGCACATAACTCAACTCTTGCATTCTCTTATGATTCAGTAAGTAATTCAAGTAGCCAGTGTCCCTTCAGATTTTTTTTAAAACAGATTTGTTAGGCTTTTAATTTCTATGTAAAGAGGAATCGGGCAAGAATAAAGAACATCACATCCTAGAAAATCCACCGCTGAGACAAACAGCTGTGTGAAATATATTTAAACTAATAATATATGCTAAAGGGCACTGTACCTGACATAAAGTAGGTACCAACTAAACACCATTTTCCTTAAGGAATTTTTTCTCAAACTTGCTCAAATTTTGTCAAGAGAGATTTAACTGCCGAGTCAGTATTTTTCAAAATTTTATTTTTCCACATCCACAACAATAGCATTTTTGCACAATTCAAGTTAATCCTGTGCTCTTCTTTACGAGCTGGCATCCATTTGTGCTCCCTGGATTACCTATGCCTCTCAAAGCATGCTAGTTTGTCTGTGGAATTAAAAGTGTCCTGAGTTTCTGCTACCCTTATCATCATGATATGACAAAGATAAAGCCAAGACACTTCCAGACTAAGCCAACTCCAGTCAGGATCCATCAAAGGGAATATGTATGTGTTTTACAGGTGGCCTGGGCCACATTCTTTACACCTTCTATTTTAGAAGTAGGGAGAACTTGAGTTCCAAACTGCAAAGAAAACTTCTAATCAAATGTCTGACCATTTGTTTTGAACAGTGTGAAAACTTACTATTAAGGCTATAGGAAGAATTATCTTGCCAAAATCAGCAAAAAGAAACTTGTAAATTCTCCAAAACATTATACTCCACTTAAGAAAAAATGTTGGTATCTTCTATACTATATACAAATCACACATTAGATAGAAACAATCTTTGATTTATTATGTACCAAAGTAATTAAACACACAGGCAGAAAAAATAGTTTCTTACTGACTAGACAGTCATAGTGTTTTGACTTTTTAAAATTTAGTTACTTGGGTGTTACTAACATATTCTGTAGAGTTTTAAAGCAGGAATGTTAAAGATAAATATTATCTCATCCAAAATTCAAGGTTTTACTAACAAGGAAACTGAGGCTCAGTAGAAATCTCTAGATAACTCATGTTAAATCAGAAGGGAACTCCATTCAATCTCTGAATTACCACAGTATTCTTTTCTCTACCCAGTTTACAACTGTTTCAATACATATATTATGCTTCCTACAAAATCACAAGTTTCTTTACTAAGTGGATTCCCACTCAAATGCAAAGTTGGTAGACGTGAACCATCAAATCTATGAAAGGCAGTACAGTTAGCAAAGTGATGAGAAGACCAGAAAACAAGGACAAGATGACTGCCCCAAAGTATACAATTTGAAAAATAAGATATGGAGGAGGAAAAGGTTTAAAATCACATATATAAAAAACAAGAAAACACGTGATGCAATATAACAGTACATGCAGACATCCTACCAAAAGATAAACTACATTATATCAGGGTTCTCAGATATTCTTTCTACTTATTTTTTTTAAATACCACTATGAAGTAATATCTCAGAAAATTTATAGAAGTTCCATTAGAAAGAAGGAACGGTGGAATGATCCCTTATGCTTCTCCTCAATGACAGTTGCCAACAAAAGGCATAGATTAAAATATACATAAACATTAGAATGTCACCATGAACTGTAATAAGGATCACTACTATACAATCTTGCAGTGAAGTTTTTCTCATGCTATACTAATACCCTTGGATAAATCCAGGAGATATTTATTTATTTTAAATTTTCATCTAGATCAATATAGGAGTATGCTGATATTCTATCACATTATATAAAACCAAGACTTTAACAACATAAAATTTGCATTTTATGAAAGTCACATAAGCAAAATTCCTAATGAAAATGTGGCACATTGGTATAACATAAGCCTAAAATACACGACAGTTAACCAAGGAATGGCAGGATATGGACATGTCATTTACTAGTATCAAAGAAGAAGAAGGCAAGGGAATGACAACAGACAGTCTCTGGTACATTACACACTTTCACATGAACATGAAGAGAGAAAAAGAACAAATTTTCCACGATTATTTAAAAAACCTGCCTCCCACAATATGATCAATCTGCCTACTACTTACTGATAAAGAACAACTGCTAAAGGGGATGAGACATTCCAGATAATACAGCATTTAAGCTGAAAGCCTATCTCCTAATATTTTAGTGTACTTTATTATACATCAAATTAAATAGCTATAAGCAAGTGATACTTTACTTTTTCTGATTAAACTGTATGGTGAGGGCCAGACCTAAACAAAAGTATTAGTTACATACTTCCCCCACAGCACTTTATGCTTATAAATGTTGTAACTCCCTTCATAAAGCTTCATTCCTTCAATCACTTGTTCAATATAAACTTAAATGACCACCATCTATGTAAAAAAGGTGAGCACAACTCAGGCTCTGCCCTTCAAGTTCACAGGGAACAGAGGACATATGCAAGTACACAAAGTTAAAATAAAATGTGACAAATTGCTATAATTGACATACGTATTGTTAAGTGAGCTTAGAGGAAGAAACAATGCTGTGGGAGCATATCAACTCAGGCTCTCATTTGTCAGAACTTATCCAAGGAAAGCAATTTCTGAAGCTGAGAAAACTGATTATTAGTTTCTCAGCAAAGCTAAGAGGTATCTTTTCCCCTAGTATCTATTATCAAAATATCTTAATATCCCAATGAATATTACTGAAGTGTGTCTCAAAATATCTGTAGCACTGCCTCATGTGGTACTTTTATTTTCAAACAACTTTAAACTTTATTTCAAGTGAAACAGTCTTTTTTTCTTTTTGTGTGTGAGGAATTAGTCCTGAGCTAACATGTGTTGCCAATCTTCCTCTTTTTGCTGAGGAAGATTGTCACTGAGCTAACATCTGTGCCCATCTTCCTCACATCATGTGGGATGCCACCACCACTTGACAAGCGGTGCTAGGTCCCCGTCTATGATCTGAACCCACAAATCCCAGCCGCCGAAGTGGAGAGCATGAACTTAACCACTACGCCACCAGGCTGGCCCTGCAAGAGCAACAGTTTTTCATGGAATTCTTAAAAGTGGACTTTGGGCTTGAAGAATCTCAACATTTCCTCATTTAACATTAACACCTGTAAACTTGGCCTGTGATACCTCGAGATGTGATTCCTTATTTAGGAAACTTGGAAGCCAGGTTGGAAGAAATTTGTTCACGTGCTTAGGCATAAACACACAGCACAAAGAAAGACTTTAATACTGAAACACGCACACACACCCCACAGAGACTGTACTAGTACCCAGAGATGCAAGACATAATGTCTAACTAAGCAGAACTCTTTTCAAGTATATTCATTTTTGTATGTCTAAGTTTACTCACAGTATTTACTGTACTGCAATTTATTAAAGTATTCTGATCTGATTCTAGGGAACTAAGCCCCACTATATGATCAGGAGAAACAAACTCTACTTGATATTTTTTAAAAGATGAAAAATATGTAAGTCTAGCCACAATGCACATTTTACAGACTGGGCTACAGCTAAGTATAGCCCAAGTCATCCCAAAACTATATCCATAATAAAGGTAGGTCTTCCAACACACTGCTGCTTTATCACAATCACTTTTCTTCTCATTTGTATTACAAATTGCTATTAACCAAATAACCAATAATTTGTAGATAGATACAAATCCTGTTTAGGAGGGGTTGTAGTGTACCCAACCTAACATTTTGTATATGGTGGAAAAGGAGGAGAGACTTAGCAGGAAAGCTAGAATTCCAACACCCAGGTCATTTTGTAGGCCTAGTTCAAAGAAAGGGAGAAAGAAAACTCCTAAATCATCACATTCTTAACTAAGGTATGTTAGAAGGTAGTTGCAGTGACTATGTTTTAGGGCACAAATTCTGAGACAGTGCAAACATACAAGTATAATGACTGAGACAACAAGATAAAATAACTGAATTCAGATCTATTCTAGAAAAAGCAGTACAGGTATACAGTTAATTAAACAGATTTCTGTTGAAAGTACCTAAGATGACCACAGCATGAGATTTCCTGGATCCAGGTCCTCTGCTGAGAGCCTCAGTCAGAAGTAAGTTCTCCCTCCTTTGAATATCTATAGCATTTTATCTGTGAAGCACCATATTTTCCTCGTATACAATGACTTACGCACATTGTTGCTGCTCCTCTTAGATCTATGTTTGATTTATGTTTCTATCACCCACAGCCTAAAGTAGGTAACTCCTAACTAGCAGTCAATAAAAATTTTTTAGATGACTAAATAACAGTATGCACTCTCACACTCTCTCACTCACACACGCAGAAAACCAAAAGGAGCAAAGGATTTGGTTTTGCCACATGCTCAATATGAATTATGACAGATCTTATAAGACTCAAATGAAGTAATAGGAATGTGGTACCCAAACCAAAAGCAGCTAGAATCTCAACTTTCCTTTTGGCAGTCATACCCTATTTGGAATATAAGATTAAATTTATTTTCAGATGGTCACTAAAAACTTAGGAAGGCTTAATGATTGCTTATTATTTCATGGCACTAATAAAGAACAGGCAATTTAAGTGATAAAAATTTAAATGAATTGCTGCCACTAAAACTTTTGTCTAGAAGAACAAACAGACCCTGAAATGAATCTGTGCCCCTCTTCAAATAAAAGTAGGCAATTTTACAACTTGAAAGTCTTTTTTCTAAAATGATCATTACTTTGTAAGATGGAAAATAAGTTAACTTAAGTAATACATTTATTTCTATGTGTAAAACACGTTAAGTTTCACAGCAATTCTTATTATCCGATTTTTCATCCATTAAAATCTTTCTTCAGCATCCCACTATAAGTGTAAATAATGGACATACCAAATAGTAGCCAGGGCACCCACCTATGAGGAACAAAAAACTGTTATAGAAAAATAAACAAGAAATACACACGTGAAAAAGAAAAGAGAACGAATCAGATGCCAATGATACAAATCAGTAATTTAAAAGTTCAGAGGAAGGCATAGGTAAAGCTTCAAAGAAGTAGAACTTGAAATGTGCATCAAAAGATGCTTAGAATTTAAGATAAATGACACAAAGAACAAACTGTACATGGGATATTCAGCATCAGAAGATCATTCTGGGTGAAAAAGAAGTTAATGTTGGGAAGCAGAGTAAAGTAAGTTTAGAATAAAAGACTAGAACTAATTTATAGGGAATCTTGAAAGCCAACTTAAGAAATCTGGCTAACAATCATTAACTGAAGGCTTTAGTGCAATAAGCTGACATGAAAAAGGAAGCATTTAAGGAAGAGTCATCTTGTAGCCATACATAGGATAGCTTTAATGATAAACGGAGTGGAAGCTGGGAAACCTATTAGGAGGTGAATAATAAATCAGTGTTACACCAGTAGAAAAAGTACAAAAGGAAGAGATTTACTAACTACAGCAGGAACGGCAGAGATTCTGACAAAGAATACTGGAAGATTTTGTATCCAAGTACCCCTAATACACAGAAAAAAATATGGACTTTTGAGTCAGCCAGGTCTGGGTCAAACCTGTGCAGTGTAACTTTAAAGAAGTTATTTAACTTCTCTGAGCCTTAGTTTCCTGGGATATAAAAAAATATTTACCTTGTCTGGGTGTTTAGAACATTAAATGAAAAATGCATATAAATCATCCATGCATCTGGAACAAAAACAGGCACTAAATAAAAGTGATTTTTACCTTTCTTCCTTGGCTCCCTGTTCTTTATCCCTTAACAATTTTGTCTGAGAATTGAGTAGTACAGTAGGTAATCTGTCTACAAGCTGTCATTTTAGAGAGGATAAAACTGAGTTAATGAGAAATTAAATGACTTATTCAATAGCATACAACCAGCTAACTTCACTGTTGGCACCAGAAGACAGACATATTGACCATAAAACACATAAAAAGTAGTGGAGAACTATAAATATAGAATATACTTTAAAGACATATCCTCTACTAATAAAGGAACTGATTCATAAACTTTAAATATTTAAATTAGACTGTTTTCTTAACAATGTAAAAAAGGCAATCCATCTTAAAAGTAAACTTTTAAATGTATATACCAAATTCCAGTGTAGGCTGAATTTCCAACTGGGGACTTTTCCAGTAGAGAAGGAAAATTAAGGGTATAATTTTCTTCTTTTAACTTAGATTGAATATAGGGGAACTTCAGCAATAAATTTACTCACCTTCCATGGGCATGGAAATCTAGACGTAAAAACTGGTCCTCATGTGACACTGCTCTTTTGGCACGCTGGTGTTTTTGGTGTAATGAATCCACATCATAAGATAATCCTTCATAATGTCTAATGTATTTATTTAAAGGATTTCCATACTGACCTACAAAAAATAAACAGTTTGAATTAGCATCATCTTGAGGCTTATTCTAGTTCTAATATAATGCCATGATTATTCAAATATCTACAAATATGTATGAAACGATTGTCTCACTAATCCTAGTACTTTATTTTCACAAACATTTTTTTTTTAATTTATTGTAATGAGAATTTCAACCATACCAAAAGTTTGGATGTAGTCATAGATTTGTCTTAGATGTCCTTTATCAGGTTGAGGAAGTTCTCTTCTATTCATACTTTCCTGATACGAATTATCAGAATAGATGCTGACTTTTGCCACCTGCTCTTTCTGCATCAATTAAGATGATTATTTCCTTTTTAGTTTACTAATATGGCAAACTAAACTGACTGATTTTCTAATGTTAAACCAACCCTGGCTGGCCCGGTGGCATAGCGGTTAAGTTCACAGGTTCCGCTTCGGCAGCCCAGGGTTCGCCGGTTTGGATCCCGGGTGCGGACAGGGCACCACTTGGCAAGCTATGCTGTGGTAGGCGTCCCACGTATAAAGTAGAGGAAGATGGACACAGATGTTAGCTCAGAGCAAGTCTTCCTCAGCCAAAAAAGGAGGATTGGCAGCAGATGTTAGCTCAGGGCTAATCTTCCTCAAAAGAAAAAAAAAATCAACTCTGCATTACTGAAATAAACCCCACTTGGTCAAGGTGTATTATCTTTTACTATTGTTGGATTCAATTTGCTAGAATTTTGTTTAGAATTTGTGTTATCTATGTTTATGAGAGACACTGATCTGTAGTTTTCTTGTACGGTCTTTGGTAAGTTTTGGTATTAAGGTAAAAAACGAGTTGGGAAGTATGACCTCTTCTTCAATTTTATGGACAAATTTGCATAGAATTGATATTATTTCCTCCTTAAACGTCTGGTAGAATTCATCAGTGAAGCCATCTTGGCCTGGGGTTTTCTTTATGAAAAGGTCATTAACTACAATTTCTATTTCATATAAAGAGCTATTCAGGTTACCTACTTATGCTTGACTGAGCTTTTGAGAATTTGTCCATTTTACCCAAGTTGTTGAAGGTCAGGAGATAAAGTTGTTCATAATATTCCCTTATTATGTTTTTTGTATCTTTTGAATCTACAGTGATGTTACCTCTCTCATTCTTGCATTAGTAATCTATATAGTCTCTTTTATTCCTGATCAGGATAGCCAGAGATTTATCCATTTTATTGATGTTCTCAAAGAACCAACTTTCATTTCCTTTGATTTTCCTTCAATATTTTTCTGTTTTCTATTTTGTCGATTTTCCCTTTGATCTTTATTATTTCTTTTCATCTGCTTACTTTGAGTTTAACTGCTCTTTTTTAGTTTTATAAGGTGAGGCCATTGATTAAAAACCTCTCTTCTTTTCTAAACCCAGGTGTTTAGCACTATAAATATCCCCAATACTGCTCTAGCAGCATTCCACAGATTCTGTTATGTTGTGTTACCATTTTCATTCTAACATACTTTCTAATTTCCCTTTGGATTTCTTCTATCATCCATGTGCTGTTTAGAAGTATGTTATTAAGTTTCCAAATACTGAAGCTTTTTCAGCTTTCTGTTACTGACTTCTAATTTAACTCCACAATAGCCAAAGAACATACTTTGCATGGCATCAATCCTTCTAAATACACTGAGATTTATTTTATGACCCAAAATATGGTCTATCTTTGCAAATGTTTCATGTGCACTAGAAAAAAATGTATATTCTGTTGTTAATGGATAAGTGTTCTAGAAATGTCAATTTTTGCAGTTGTTGAGTCAAGCGTTCTATAAATGTCAACAGTGTTGTTCAAGTCTTCTATATCCTTACTGATTTTCTATCTACCTGTTCTATTATTGAAAGGGGGCTATTGAAATCTCTATGACTGTGACTTTGTCTGGCATCATTTTCCTTCTATTAGAATGACTTCTAACATTTCTTCTGCTGGTGAAGAACTCTTCCAGTTTTTGTATCTCTAAGAGTCTTTATTTTGTCTTTATTTTTTAAAGATATTTTCACCGGGCATAGAATTCCAGGCTGACAAGGTTTTTTTCTTTAAAAACTTTAAAAATGTTGCTCCACCATCTTTTCATCTGTATTCCTTCTGACAAGAAATCTGTCATCCTTATCTTGGCTCCTCTGAATATAATTTGTCTTCTCCCTTCCGAGTTGCTTTTAAGATTTTCCTCTTTATTATTGGCTTTGGGCAATTTGATTACAATGTGCTTTTGTTTCTTCACATTTTCTGAGCTTTAATTTCAGAGAACTTCTTCGATCTGTAGGTTTATAGTTTTTCAACCACTATTTCATCAATTTTTTTATTCTTCCCGCCAATCCCCCAAGGACTCCAATTACAAGTATATTAGGTCACTCAAACTTTTCCCACAGCCCACTGATGGTATTTTCATATTTATTAAAAGTTACATTTTGAAGAGTTTCTATTGCTACGTCTTCTAGTTCACTAATATTCCGCAATGTCTAATCTGTTGTTAATGCTATCCAGTGTACTTTTCATTGAAAACATTGCAGTTTTCATCTCTACAAGTTAGGCTTGTGTCTGTTTTATATCTTCTATGTCTATACTTCACTTTTTTTAAACACATGAAATACAGTTATAATAACTATTTTAATGTTCTTGCCTGCTTATTCTAATACCTGTGTCCATCCTGGGTTGGCTCCAATTGGTTTCTTATTTCTCTCATTATGAATTGTTTTCCCTGCTTCATTGCACGCCTCATAATCCTTCACTGAATGAATGCCAGACATAATAAATTTGATTTTGTTGGGTGCTGGACATTTTCTGTATTTTTATACCTATTCTCAGGCTTTGTTATGGGACAAAGTTACTTGGAAACAGCTTGATCCTTTTTGGGTCTTGTGTTTATGATTTGTTAGGGGGTCTGGAGCAGTGCTCAGTGTAGGGGTAATTATTCCCCACCCTTAAGGCAAGACCTATCTGAGTACTCTACCCATTACTCCACAAATTATGAGTTTTTCCAGTCTGGCTGGTGAGAACAGGCACTATTTCCCACACTGTGTGAATACAGGGCACTGTTTCTTTCCCTGACCTCAGGTAGTTTCCTCACATGTATGCTCCGATCAGTACACTGCCAAACTTTCCAGAGGAACCCTGTGCAGATCTCAGGGATTCTCTTTCTTTGCAGTGCTCTTCACTCTGATAGCCTGTGTGCAAACCCTAGCTGCTTTGGTCTCCCTTGACTCCCCATTCCATCTCCTCAACTGAGAGAGTTCACTGGCCTCCACCTAGGTTTCCTCTCATGGCACCGCAGATGAAAATTCTCTCAAGGTAGAAAGCTAGAGCAATCATTGGTCTCACCTCATTTATTTCTCCTCTCTCAGGGATCACTGTCCTTTATCGCCTCGTGAGCAGTGTCTTACAAACTATAGTTTCTATGGGTTTTTTCCTAGTTTTCTTAGCTTTTTTTCAGGACGGAGGATAAATCTGGTCCTGGTTTCTACATCTTCATCTTGAGCAGAAGTCAAAAACAGTGATTCCTTAACAAATCAAGTAAAATTTCTTCCTAAAGAAAACTGCCCTCTTTTATAAAACAAAAGACAAAAAAAAAAAAAAAAAAAAACTATAATGGTTTCCTAATGTATTGCATAAAACCTAAGTGATTCATCACTAAATTTTCTGTTTATGCTGTCAGTGGCTAGTCACTGCACGGGTAAGGAAACAAACTCTTAAATCATCTGGGTTTAAGTTCGGGAGATTGACTGCACAACAAGGTAAATATACACAACAGTACTGAACTGTACACTTAAAAACAGTTAAGATAGGGGCTGGCCCCATGGCCGAGTGGTTAAGTTCGCACGCTCCGCTGCAGGCGGCCCAGTGTTTCGTTGGTTCGAATCCTGGGCGGGGACAAGGCAATGCTCATCAGACCACGCTGAGGCAGCATCCCACATCCCACAACTAGAAGGACCCACAACGAAGAATATACAACTATGTACTGGGGGGCTTTGGGGAGAAAAAGGAAAAAAATAAAATCTTTAAAAAAAAGGTTAAGATAGTAAATGTTATGGTGAGCATTTTTTACTAGAATAAAAAAATTATCTGAATTTGAATCCCATTACATTCACTTATTAGCTTGTTTCCCTGATCAAATGAAAAACTCAGCTTGCTTCCTATTCTTAAAATGAAGAGAAGTAGAATATCTCTCTCTTAGGGTTGTCACATGGATTAAATGATTTAAGCCTTGTGTGGCAATCAGCAAAGTGCATACCATAAAGACTCAATAAATTATTCATCCATCATCATCATCTCCCCCTCTTCTCCTCCTCCTTTTCCTCCTCTCCCACACTTGCCTGTGAGACCTATATACACAAATTGAGGCAATAAATTCAGGAATAAAGACAGAACTGGGTTTGAATTCTTACACTTCTTAGCCATGATCACATGAGCTGGGTAACTATTTAACTTTTTTAAAATCTAAGGGTTTTTCTGACTGTAAAATACGGACAACAATGACTACCTTAAACGCATGTAAACTGCTTAACACAAAGGCTGGCATGAAAAGACTACTCAATTTAAACTACTATTGACACACTTCATAGTACTCTTGAATGCACTACTCTCAAGAGACGTGAGAGGAATGGAGTCCAAAACTAGAATCCAAAACTATCTTTGCAACTAGCAAAGAAAACACAATGAAGTCAAGGTGTAAGAAATAATAAAGCCCACTAGTATGGAACTTTTAAAACTCAAGACTAAATAATGGAATCAAATGTTATACTAACGTCTTTTCCAAATTCTTTAAAAACACTTTTTATTTTTAAACATGGGTTTAAAAAGTACCCACAAAGAGAAACATCAAGAAGAAATCACGAATGGGGAAGTTGCAGGATGAGAACTTTTGGGAAGTTTCTTTCATTTTGAATATCAAATGTAGGATTTCCATGGGATTACTGAATTGTATGTCTTCCAAGTGGACTGAATAGCCAAAGCACAAACTTGGCTTTGCAAAGTTGCTGCTTCCACTTCTTTTTCAGCACCAAAACAGTCAACTTTTCAAGCCACAGTTCAGATAAAGTATTTTGCCACTTCTGATAACTTAAAACAATAACTATTGCTGTTCTGGTGAAACAGGTGATAAAAACTCAATTATTTGCATGGATGGAACACTACTGGGAAAGTTGTTAAACAAAGTCATCTTTTCTCTGCCCCACACACAAAGGAATTTTATAAAGCAACATAATGTTTACTTCCACCAGCAAAGGACCTGAGTAACGATTTTCTGAATCTTTATAACTGAGATAGAACATGATTCACGGGGTCTAACTGGGAAAGTTAAAAATGCTACCCTGGGACATACAGTTATCAAGTCCACTTCACTATCATCTTCTGCATAAGACCTATGATTCTGTGTTAATTATGCCTAAACTTAGTATTTATTATACTATCTCAGTAATGTAAAAACAAAAAGCATTGAAGTTAAGATAATGTATTGAAACTGTATTATGTAATTTCTCTCCACCAATACTTAATGAAATGAAGGGGGAACCAAGAAAACAAAACCCAAACTAACAACTATAAAAAGCAGCTCACCCTCCCATATTAAAAAAAAAAAATTCTCAAGACCTGAAACCAAATAAGAAAAGGATATAAGCAGTGTGTGCTGGAGCTGGCTGATTTAGGCTCAGGAGCACCAATTCTCTTCCCAATTCTGTGTTCAATATTATGTTGGTAGCTTGAAATCAGCCATGAGGAGAGTATTTACACCACTGAAATTAGAGAAGGCTACAAATCAGAGGATTTTTTTCTTGATTTCAGGAGAGCCAGTGTACTCATATCACACTAGGCATAACGTAATGGCATAATCTTTCAAACAGGCAGCCAGGGAAATAAACAGAAGACTCTAATGAAAAAGTGGGAAAACATAGCACACTGGGCTCCTGATGCTGCCCCTAACCCTCAGAAGTCATACAATTCACTGTTTTAAAATTTTCAAAAGAGAATACTGCTCCAGAATTCTCAAAAAGCTTGTATATCATCATGACTGCAGAATGGTGGATAGAACACAAAATATTCAGCCCCTCAAACTACGATCTGAAGGTAAAAAAATATACTGGTCTCAGACACAAGGAAAAAAGAAGTTACCAACATTATATCACAGCAAAAAAGAACAACAGGACAGAGAAGAGCCACATAACCATGAACATAATATTGTCCAAACATACTAGAGCAAAAACAATGAAACAAAGATACAAAACAAGTAAAACAGAAAAGAACCCAATTGAGAAAGAAACAAATCATTTGGAAACAATCTTGGACAAACTGGAATCAGTCTTAGATGATATTCAAGAATTCTTGTTAATTTTCTTCAGTACAACACTCTGTTTATATAGTAGGAGAACAATCTGAATTTTTGGAGATATACTTTGAAGTATTTAGGGGTACAGTGACATGCACAATTTTCACTGAAGTGATTCCCAGCGAGACAAAAAAGAAAAAGGACACAAACTGTTAAATCAGTTTCTACTTCTGACTATAATGGAATAAAAAGGACTGAATTTAACCTACCACCATAAACAATTAGAAAATTGGACAAAATACATGAGAGGATGAACAAATGAGGTGAGATCTACAACCGGCCCAACTTACTACATAGAAGCAGTTTCCAGGTCAATGTGCAGGGTGGAACCCAAACACAGCCTAGTGGTCTCAGTGAACTGAGGAGCCAGCTATTTGAGTTCAGGGAGGCCAGGTAGTTAGGAATTTGTGAGTCAGAGTGCCAAAGAAAAGGAAGCTGAACAGAGAGGGAGCTAGACCTAAAGAGGGGTCTGCTTAAGTGTTTGGCTGAGTACTAATCTGACCATGTGAGAGAATAAATTATCCCAGCCCAGAATAAATCAATAAAAAAAGAAAAAGGAACAATCTTCAAAGCTTATACAGGGCTGGGAAGTGTTCATATTCCCACCATCCAGAAAAGACAGACCTGTAACATATGGAGCAATGGGTATAGCCCTCAGAAAAATATCACCATATTCATGGGGTAAAATTAACCATAGACTGTTCTGGACCTACCCTAACAAAGCTTAAAGGCAATCTTCCAAAGGATTCAGAGGACTCCAAGAAGTTTAACTGTGCACCAAAACAGTTGGACAATGTTTAAAGGAGAGACAAAATCAAACACACAAAAAAAGCAGAAATCAGAATGATCTGGGGGCCGGCCCCGGGGCCGAGTGGTTAAGTTCACACTCTCCACTTCAGCAGCCTAGGGTTTCATTGGTTTGGATCCTAGGTGCGGACATGGCACTGCTCATCAAGCCATGTTGAGGCGGTGTCCCACATGCCACAACTAGAAGGTCCCACAACTAAAAATACACAATTATGTACCAGGGGACTTTGGGGAGAAAAAGGAAAAGTAAAATCTTTAAAAAAAAAAAAAAAGAATGCTCTGCATCCAACCAAAAATTACCTACGTATAAAGAATCAGGAAAACATAAATATATTTTTCTCCCATAATAGGGAAAAAAGTTAGATATTAGAAACAGAAATTATAAAGATGATGGAATTAGCATAGAAATAGATTTAAAAGAGTTGTTATAAATATGTTCTATATGTTAAGGGGTACACAGGAAAACAAACATGATGAGGGGAAAAAAGGAAAAGATATAACTATAAATCTACAGATCCAAGAAACTCAACAAATCCTAAGCAGAATAAATATAAAAGAAAACGACGCAGAGGCAAATCATAGGCTAACGGCTGAAAACTAGGGACAAAACCCTTAAAATCAGCTTTGGGCAGGTTAGAACCAAAGGAGCGAGAGAGGAAGACATATTACATACAGAGGAACAAGATATGAACTACAACGTGACTCTACATAAGCCAGAAGATAACGCAGCAACACATTTAAAGTAGCACAAGAAAAAAAAATTCTAAACCTAAGATTCTATACCCAGTGACAGTATCTTTCACATACAAAGGTGAAAGAAAAAAAGGTGAAATGAACACTTTTCCAGACATCAAAGATGGATAATTCATCACTAGTAGACCTACATAACAAAAAATATTACTGAAAAAAGCAAGTTTTTCAGGCAGAAGGAATGATATCACATGGAAATCTGTACTGACACAAAGAATAATAGTGCCAGAAATGATGAAGATATGAAAAAATAAAAAATATTTCTTCTCTCGTTTTTCATCTTTTTAAAAGTTAAGTGACTACACTAAAAAAACACAATGTACTGTGGCATTTACGACACACATAGAATTAAAATGTATGACAATACTGGGACAATGGAGAAGAGAAATGGAATTGGACCTACACTATAAAGGAAGTGATACATTATTTGAAAGTATACAATGATAAGTTACACAGATGTATATTGTACACCCTAGGAACAACCCCTAAAAAAATAACACACAAGTTTATCACATAAGCCAACGGCAGAGATAAAATGGAATCAATTTTTTGAACTATTAAATTAATCCCCAAGAAAGCAGAAAAACAGGGGTAAAAAAGAACTATGAAAAGATAGAATAGAAAACCAATAGCAAAATGGTAGTTTTAATCTCAACTACATCAATAATTAATTAAAAGTAAATGATCTAAACACAACAGTTAAATAACAGAAACAGTCATTTTCTTATTTAAAAAAAGGAAAATGTAAATACATGCTGTCTAAAAGACACTTTAAACACAAAAATAAAGATGAGTTAAAGTCAAAAGGATGGGAAAAGTTATACTATCCAAGTGTATGACTTGGATTAGTTATACACTAGTCCAAAGAAAGCTGAAGTGTCTATAGTACTAACAGACAAATTAAACTTCAAAAGTTATGAGGGACAAAAATCCATAATTCATCAAAAGGACATAATAATCCTAAACGTGTGACATAACAGAGCTTCAAAGTACATGAAGAAAAAGTTGACAGAATCTACCATTATAGTTGGAAATCCTAACAGTCCTCATTCAACAAGTAGACAAAAAATAAGGATGTAGAAAACTCAAACACTATCAAACAAATTGGCCCAATTAGATTTAGAAAACACTCCACCCAATAACAGAATACATATTCTTTTCAAGGACACAGGGGATAGTCACCAAGAAAGGCTTAATGCTAGGCCATGAAGGATGTTTTCTGAAATTTTAAAAGGTTGAAACCATAGAGTATGTTTTCTGACTATAGTGCAAATAAATCAGTAATAGATATTCGCAAAAAATCCCCAAATATCAGGAACTTCACACACTTCTAAATAGCCCATGGGTCAAAGAAGAAATCAAAAGAGAAATCAGAAAGTATTTTGAATTGACTGTAAAGAACACATGAGATCTTTATGAGTTGATATAAATGTTCTATATTATGATTATGGTGGTACTTAAATGACTACATACATTTCTCAAAATTAATTGTTTAGTTTTATTGTATGGAAATTATACCTCAATAAAGTTTTTTTTGGTGAGGAAGACTGGCCCTGAGCTAACACCTGTGCCAATCTTCCTCTATTTTGTATGTGGGATGCTGCCACAGCACGGCTTGATGAGTGGTGTGCAGGTCCACGCCTGGGATCCAAACCGGAAACCCCAGGCCCAAAGCAAAGCATGCGAACTTAACCACTATGCCATCATGCCGGCCCCAAAGCTAAATTTCCTTTAAAAGAAAAATCTTGAACCAAAGTGGTGGGTATAGGGGTATTTGGCCTTTCTTTTACTTCTCCCTAAGTTTTTTCAAAATTAAAAAAAAAAAACTTAAGAATCAAAAATAAAAACAACTCAAAATATTCTAAGTTATCTGGTTTCAGAAAGGTAAATGAAACCAACATTCTACTCACCTCCAAGGAACTATTAAACATCTTGCAATGACTCATTGTTCATAAATAACTATATTTTTGTTAAAAGGACTTAAGTAGTAAGAGATGGTGCAAATAAAAGATTAAATGACAACCAGTGATCACAAGTACCAAAAGAACATTAGGGGAAACCAAGCACCAAGAAAAGTATCAGTTCAGAAACTAGCAACTAGACTATTTTCAAGAACTTCTTAGCAGTACTGAAGGTCCAACTCAACATCTCAGCTAAAGAGCTAAAAGAAAATCTGGGAGCCTACTTCTCACCATGTGTTCAAACAATAAGTTCATTCATTAACTATTACCACTGAGACTGGAAATTTGCGTTTGTGGATATTTCGGTCCTTATCCAATTGAATCTTTTTCTGTGTACAGTATTTTGCACTTTCCTGACACACAGAACCTTGCTATTCAAACTGTGTTTCCGGAACTAGCTCCATAGGCATCTCCTGGGGAATTGTTAGCAATGCAGATAGATGCTTGGGCTCCCCCCAGATCTGCTGGTCCTCCAAGTGACTCAGCCTCTACCCAGACCTACTTGACTTCCAGAGAGATCTGTATGCACATTCAGGTTTGAGAAGCTCTGCAACTTTTCTGCATACAGAAATTCCCTAACTTCTACCAGCAGCTATATCCTTCTTTTTCCACATGCTTGCTTTAATCTAAGCATTTAACAGTATATTAAGAGCGCTAGTTACCACAGGTGCTACCATTTAAGCAAGTAATACCTTACCTGATGTCACAGGTAATGTACTGATTAGAAAAACTTCCTAAACAACATAAAACAGGGATAGGCAAACTATAACCCACAGGCCAATTCCAGCTGGCCACCTGTTTTTGCAACATAACTATAAGCTCATTCATTTACATATTCTATCACTGCTCTCATACTACAACGACAGAGCTGACTAGGCAGAGTATTGCAAAATACGTATCAAACCTGTAGGAAGTCACTTAAGCACTTAATTTCATCAGTGTTGACTGGTTATAACCGTCCTTTTTTCCTCTACAACAGGAGTTCTAACCTGAGATCCATAGGCCTCTGCAGGGGAACCGTGAGCCCCTTGATTCTGCATGCAAAATTCTAAGAATATTATTATTTCATTTTTTTTTTTAAGATTTTATTTTTCCTTTTTCTCCCCAAAGTCCTCCAGTACATAGTTGTATATTTTTAGTTGTGGGTTCTTCTAGTTATGGCATCTGGGACGCCGCCTCAGCATGGCCTGATGAGTGATGCCATGTCCACGCCCAGGATTCGAACCAGCAAAACCCTGGGCCACCGAAGTAGAGAGCGTGAACTTAACAACTCAGCCACAGGGCCGGCCCCTTAGTTAATTTTTTTTGCTGACATTTTGTTGATTCTGCTTTTCATATTCAAATCAGTTATCTATCTATTTATAATTCTTTTTCTTAAACTTACCACACTAACTAGGACTACCAAACCATGCTGAATAACAGAGAGTGAGAGCATTTTTACTTTGTTCCCAACTTTAATAAGAATATCTTTAGTTCTTCATCATACAATATATTCATAATATTATGCTACAGTTGTTTCTTCCCATTCCCATTTTAGAAATCTGGGATTTTGAAATTCACATGAAAATCTGGCTAAAAGAAGTGTTTTTAAAAAAAAAAAAGCTTCACATTTCACATCTTTAAATGCAAAACTAAAAATCCAAAACTACATATGCCTATTTTATTTATAAAATGTATTCCAGGGGCCAGCCTGGTGGTGTAGTGGCACGCTCCACTTCGGCAGCCCAGGGTTCACAGGTTTGGATGCCAGGCACAGACTTACACATCGCTCATCAAACCATGCTGTGGCAGCTTCCCACATAGGAAATAGAGGAAGACTGGCACAGATGCTAGCTCAGCAACAATCTTCCTCAAGCAAAAAGAGGAAGATTGGCAGCAGATGTTAGCTCAGGGCTGATCTTCCTCAGCAAAAAAAATGTATTCCAACTTTTTAAAATGTGTGCTGATAGCTACTATGTACCAAAATTATCCTGAGTACATAAACATCTTATTTAAGTGCTTAATTAAACAAGGTTTATAAACTGGATGTAATGATAACTAAAATTTATACAACACTTACTATCTGCCAGGCCCGACTGTGTTCTGCATTTTTTCATTGAATCCACCCAACAGAGTAAGACATATTAGCCCATTTTAAAGAAAACTGAAGTCTGAAGGATGTAACAAGCCCAAGTTCACACAGCAAATAGGAGGTAGTGCCAAGGAGATAATTTTGGTTTCAATGACTTCATGATTTTCTACAATAATTCTATCACCCCCAACATAAACAAGGTACGTCACTATTCATGTTTCTGATTTGATTACAAAAAACTGAAAACAAAAAAACTATCAAAATACAGCTGATGGCAAGGACCTTTCAAAATGTAAACTGACATGCACCTCTAAGATGTGGAAAAGCATGTAATGAAATACTAAACAAGAATGTACTTTTTATAGCCTAAAAAATTATACATGTATACCCTTGATTTCCTCAGCCAGTGATTGAAACTGGCACAGTTTACTCCACGGGCGCCCATGCCAATCTCCAACCCTTGCACTGCTCAGCTCAGTCAGATACCACAAAACTGCCTATTCCCACATGCAAAGTCTGGACCCACTCAACTGAGATTTGTTCCTATACTTTAGTAAACAGCCAAAAGCTCGAAAAGTAGAACAGAGTGCAGCTCTAACATCAAACCTCACTGAAGCAGTTCAATATTCACCCATTGTTTCAACACTATCTGAAAAGAGCTTGGCTTCTGACCTACTCACCCTTATATCTGGTCTCCCCTTGTTACAGATCTTCCTGATCCCCAGTTCTAAGCTGCCTAACTTGTCTGCTCCAATTCCTAATCAACTACTCTATTCCTGATCCTTGTTACTTGCTACGCTCTCCCAGGTTCCATTATCTATAAATATATATGCCGTAGTACTAATAATATCATTGCTTCTATAATACCAAGCTGAACCAAGAGAAATCATGAATCAGGCAAAGAAACACCAGACACAAAAAGGAATCCAAGATTTTGTGTTCCTTGGAAATCAACATGCAAATCCTACAGGAAACTTGACCCAAAACCTATAGATTTTTCCCATAAATACTAAAGCATTCTGCATTATTATCTTACTCAATTTCCATACTTCCCAAACAATATTCTCCTTCTTGAAGTAATATTCTATTACTTGATAATAGTACTGGAAACTCTCTCCACTTTTATCATCCTCAAGACTATCCAGGTATCCCCAGAAGCCAGCAGTATACACCATAATTACCCCAAAAATATCACGTGAAAAACAGCAACACTCCCCTGCCTCTCCAATGCCACTTCTGTACCAGAAACACAACCTTAAAACAACCAGGGGAAAATCCGTCATAACTGGCTGGAAGATGCATACTATAGGCAAAACTTGAGCAAGCAAACATGTCAGCTCAGTTCAGAATTCAGGCCTCCAGGGAGGCTCCTGATTAGAGGAGCCCAGTGCAGAAGACTAGTTTACACGCCTGTGTCCTGGCTGCAAATGAAAGGCTGAGAATCTGAATTAGGGCAATGGAATTTATAAGGCTGAAAATGTGCCAAACACAGCAAGGTTCAAAAGGTTCTAGGGAGTCAAAAACCATGACAAATAACTGACCTCTTTGGTTCCACGCTTGCTCCCTACAATCTATTTTTCACTCAACACCTAGAATAACGTTGTTCAAGTAACGTCATATCGTGTCACTCCTCTGCTCAAAACCTTCCAAAGGTTTCCAAACTGCTCATAGTCCTAAGCACGGCTTACAAGGCAGAACATGATCCACTCCACTCCCATTTTTGTCTCACCTTATCTTCTGGCACTCTCCCCTTACTCTGTGTGCTACAGCCACATCAGTCTCCTTACTGTGCCTCTGTCTAGAACACCTTTCCCAAAGCAGGGCTGGCTGCCACATTTTATTCAGGTATCTACTCAACGTTTCTTCAGAAACTTTCTCTGATCCCCACTATGTAAAAGCATATGTCTCAGTCATTCTCATTCTAATATCCTGCTTTATCTTTCTTCATATTATTTTTACTGACATATACCCCTCCACCAATAGAATGTAAGTTCCAGGCAAACAAGGACCTTGTTTTATTCAGTGAGGTACCCTCAGTACCTAGAAAGAGTCAGACAGAAAATAGGTGCTCAATAAACGTTTGCTGTAAGAATTAATGAATTTACTTAATGTTTCATGGAAATTTCTATTTTTATTTGTACTTATAAAGAAAGCAACGTATATTTGCTGACAGGAGAGCCATAAAGTAATCATCAGAAAATATGTGATCCTATGGTACTCATCCAAAAAGTATCAGAATTTCTAACAGGCCTAGCATTTGCAAAATGCAATTTATTAAAAATAAAATTATTGGGGCCGGCCCCGTGGCCGAGCAGTTAAGTTCAAGCACTCTGCTTCAGCAGCCCTGGGTTTCGTTGGTTTGGATCCTGGGCACGGACATGGCACTGCTCATCAAGCCATGCTGAGGCAGCGTCCCACATGCCACAACTAGGACCCACAACTAAAAATACACAACTATGTACCGGAGGGCTTTGGAGAGAAAAAGGAAAAATAAAATCTTTAAAAAAAATAAAATAAAATAAAATTATTATAGCTCTATTCACCAGATAAGTTTAAAAAAAATCTACTGATGCTATAAGGACATTTCAGATATTTGTCTCTGCAATTACCCATGTAGCTTTCATCACCATTTTGCATGACTTTCTGGAGAGAGTTATAACTCTCATATTCCTGTTGCAACTAAGTTTTTCAATAACCATAGCAGCACATGGTCAACACATCCTACTTTGGGTTCCAACAGTTCAGCAAGCATTATCTTCATTCATAAGTAGAACTAAACATCAAGAGTTAGAATCCCAGCTTTACCACTCACTATTTGAATTACCTTGGACAAGTTACTTACCGCTCTGTGCCTCAGTTTCCCCAACTGTAAAATAGGTGAAATAGCAATACCTGTACCTAATAGTACTATTATATGGATTAAATGAATTATATATATAAAAGGCTTAGAATAGTATACAGGACATAACAGGTAAGAAATCAGTAAATTATGGCTCATTAATTAATGAATATATTATCTCATTTAACCCTCATAAACCATACATATAAGGTAAGTATAATTAATCTTAAGATGAGGCACAGAGAAGTTAAGCGACCCACTCAAGACTACAAAACCTCCTTCTAGCTCTAACATTCTGTGATTCTAAATTTACCCCAATGAAAATGAGTTTTTAAAAGTTTCATCTTAATAATAAAGTTCACAAGTTTTATTGAGTATAATCAGACAACCATGAAGACACTCTACATTTCCCCTTTTAGTCTAATATTTGTAATGAATGACAACTGCTAAGTGCTTTAAAAATAAGTTTTAAAAAAAAATAGGAATACACAGTAATTGAGAAAAAGCAACTTAGTTTCTATAGAGAAAATTCTAACTTATTCAATCTACCTAATTTTTTAATTATCAGGGCATATACAAATATTCAATGAGCAAAACCAATACACTAACAAAAATGGTAGTTTCATTCCCTTTTAAAGTCAATTAAAGTAAAAAGATTAATTAGAAGCTTTAGAGGCTTTTTTTCCCCACACATACTCCTAAGGACTTGGAATTCCTACATAATTCACAAAAAGTGCAATTATTTAGTTCAGTAATCATTCATCTATTCATTCAACACATATATAATGGGCACTTACTATATGTTAGCCATTGTTTTAGGTGTTATGAATATAGCAGTGGACAAAACAAAATTACTAACCTTGTAAAGCTTTATTCTAGAAAAAGAAAACAGACAATAAAACAAGCAAATAACTTCAGATGGCTGTAAGAGTGTTATCACAGGGTAGGCGGATAAAGAGTGCCAAGGAAGGGGTCAGTATTTTTGAGGTAATCAGAAGACCTCACTAACATTTGAGCAAAGATTTAAAAGAAAGAGAGCCAAGCACAACAATGTGAATGTACTTAACACTACTGAACTGCAGAATTAAAAATGGTCATGATGGTAAACTTTGTTATGTGTACTTCACCAGTATTTAAAAAATTTTTTATTTAAAGAAAAAAAAGAAAGAAGGTAGATAATATAGCAGTCGGGGGGGAAAGTGTTCCATGCAAAAGGATCAGCAAAGGCAAAGTCCCTGAAACAGAAGCAAGCTTGGCATTTTTTAAAGAGCTCTGTGTGGCTGGAACAAAACGAACAAGGGGGAAGAACTTTAGAGGCAGTGGGGGGATAAGGGTACGTGTACATCATAAAGGGCCTTACAGGCCACTATAAGGACTTTGGCTTTCACTGAAAATAGTAAACCATTGAAAGGGTTTTTTAAGTTTATTTCTTTCTTTTGCTATCACTATTTTTATTGAGGTACAATTCACATAACATAAAACTCACCATTTTAACCATTTTACGGTACGCAATTGTCAGTGGATGGTTTTGACAAAAGAAAAGAGCTTTTGAACAGAGCGCACTGCTATGCTAAGAAGAGACTGGGAGAACAAGACAACAAGCAGAACAGTTAGAAAGTTTTACAGTAATAAAGGTGAGATGAATGTTGGCTTGTATCAATCAAGGTAGGAGAAGTGGAGCTGCTGGGAAGTTGTCAAAATCTGCATAAACTTGGAAAGAGGAGCTGACAGGATTTGCTGAAGGACTCTACGTAGGCTGTAAAAGGAAGAGAGGAACAAAGTATAACTCAAAGTTTTTGGCCTGAGCAACTGAAAAATGGACTTCCCATTCACTGAGACAGGAAAAACTACAGGAGAAAAGGCTGGGAGTGAGGCGATTCAGGTTTGGTTTTGGACATGTTAAGATTGAGATGCCCACTAGACATCTAACTGGAGATATAGTTGGGATACAGGAGCATGGAATTCAAGGAAGAGGTCTGGCCTAGAGATACAAACATGGGGGTCATCACCATATTAGGGGTTATTTAAAATAACTAATAAGCAAGTACAGGCACAGAAACTATTTCTTCCAAAGGTTTGTTGTCATTTAAATTAACATGTGATTTGTGGCCCATAACAGACTATTTTCTTCCTTAATTTAAATTCTCTATTTACATGAAATAGAGTTGTACAAAAGAAAACATAGCCTGCAAATTTAGGAGTAAAAAACAAAACAACTAACAGCGAAAAAACACTAATTTTCTGTTGTTGTCCCTGAATACAGACCTGGAGCTTCTTTCATCATGCTGATATATTACCCATGATGAACGACAAGGAAGCAAGACGAACGACAGGGAAGGAAACAGAAAGGACTCAAAGTATGGCAATCTAAAACTCCTTTTATCCCTTCTGACAAAGAACAGAATATTCAGGGGCTGGCCCGGTGGTGTAGTGGTTGAGTTTGCACACTCCACTTAAACAGCCCAGGGTTCACAGGTTCGGATCCCAGGCACAGACCTACACACCACTCATCAAGCCATGCTGTGGTAGCATCCCACATACAAAATGGAGGAACATTGGCAGAGATGTTAGCTCAGGGATAATCTTCCTCAAGTAAAAAGAGAAGACTGGCAACAGATGTTCACTCAGGGCCAATCTTCCTCACCAAAAAAAAGAAGAAGAACAGAATACTCACTGAAGATGTTCTTATGTAAAGTCCTTAACAATGGAGATAGAGATCTGTTACTTGACAACAATGAAAACAAAATACATTTAATCTAGAGTACAGTAGGATGTTAGAAATCTGACATCAGTGGAAAATGACATCTTCCACTAAAGATAACTGAAGTTTACCTATGTGCCAAATCTCTTTCCATTTGAACTATTATTGATTTTTCTCCTCTACTTTAACATCATCTTCTTGAGCCAGGCTCATCCTGATTAACATCTTTATCCTAAGAGGTCATAATGTTCTGATAACCTCTAGGCCATTATGCTATTGTGCCATTGTTCCTACACAAAGTAGCTCCATCCTGCAGTGTGGTTATCCCATCAATGTCTCCTCCCTTCTATACTGTTACTTTATTTTACCTACACATAAAAGCATACCAACAGCACTTTACTTTCCAGCCCTTAGTTGTAGTTGCCAGAAATCTAGCCTTAACAAAGCATATAATAAATTTACATAGTGCCTAGTATTTATAAGCTCCATGGGAAATTTGAACATCCCTACACTCAAAAAGAGAAAATAATCTTCTTGGCTTTGTAAGACAATGTTCTTAATCTTATGAGATGCATACTGATGTATTTAGGGGTACCGCTTACTTTCAAATGGTTCAGGAAAAAAAAAGAATATGCATTAGAGAGATAAAGGAAATGTGGCAAAAGATAACCATTAATAAATTTAGGTGAAAGGTATATAAATGTTAACTGGACTCTATATACTTCCAACCTTTCAGAAAGTATAAAAGTTTTTAAGATAAGTTAGGAAAAAATAAACATAGTGTATCAAGCAAATGCATATGTGTAAAACTGGTAGGAGAATAACTGGATTGGACTCATAAGATGGAGAAAACAGATAACTCATTTTCAAAAAATTTTTTTTCAAAATGGGGAAAAGGCAAAGTAATACCAAAAGATCACCTACATGCAAGAGTGGTAGAAAATGGCCAGCAGGTTCTAAGAAGTAGAAAAAAACATGACTTGGTATCCTTGCCACTGGAGAGCTTAGGAGGTCTCTCCCTTTTTATAATTTGAGAACAGTATTTTTATTTCCTGTAACTCTTTTCAAAGTCACCAGGATAGTGGTATTTACTAACCATAATCTGCCTTAAAAGAAAAACTTTTTTCCAGATTACAAAAGAGATTACTGCAGAAACACATAACCTATATGTCACCATCCAGAGATTTAGTATCTGTCCTCAAGCCTTTAAAAAAATGAATACATATACAAATTTATCTATGACAAAACTGAAGTTTGTGACAAAATTGTGCATAAAATGTCCTATAAGGTACTTACCCCCCCTTAACTGTAAACATTTTCTAATATCAAAAAACAAAAAAAAATACTTTGTAAAGAGCTTGATTGACCAAAAGTCAAATGACTCAAATACTATATAAGTCCAAAGAGCCTAAATTATGCTCTGATGGTAAAACAATCCAATCTTTATTCAAAGGCAGAATCTAACAATCGCACTATACAATACTTTTTAAAGCACGAAATACATTTCTCAGAGGCAGCATCGTGTTTAAGAGCATGAATTCTGAAGCCAGACTGATAGTACTCAAATCCTGCCTTCCCCAATGAATAGCTATATGACTTTTCTGACTCTGAATAAATTACCCTCCCTGAGCCTGTCCCCGACTTGTAACATGAGAATAACAGAACCTATCTAATAGAGACGTTGTGAAGATCGAGTTAATACAGAAAATGCCTTAAGAACAGTGGCCGGCATATAATAAGTATCCCATAATCACTAGCCATTATAATGATTTTCCAAATTCCATGGGTAGGTAGCAATCTTACTTTCCAGGAATGCCTGCAAACAAAAGCTTCCAAGCTTCCTTCCCAGCTCCTGAATCCAAAACCTGCAATTTTCTGTTCCAATCTAAATTAAAGATAAGAATAGGACAAAAGAATAGAATGAAAATTTCATTAATATCACGGGGAAAAAACAATCAGAGTATGTCTTATGGATGGGGATCAATATCATCATCTTTATGTGGGATAGCAATATCATATAGCAAATAAAGTTAATTTTTTTCCTATCTATAGCAAAGAAAGTTGATTCCACAATCTCAAGAATGGGGGAGGAAAACTTACAAAAATGTTTTGACATTACAGATCTTCCTATTTACAGAAAAACTTAATTACAATAAATGAGAGGATATGTAAGAATAAGCTAAGGCTGGCAGATTTCCATTCCTCAGAGAAATTACTTGTAATCAAGTTGTTTCCAACAGACTTTTCACTTCTATAATTTTTAAATTAGGTACCAAGAGCACTTTCCCCCAACATAAAAGTATATTTCCTTCCTGAGGAACTTGAGTCACCAACTGAGTCTTAGCCCCATACTGCGTTGACCAATGCTTCTTATGTTTGATATGTAGTCACACTGATCTTGAAGCACTAAATACATTAACAAAACTGCTCTCTTGTACGATAAAGGTAGGCTTCCGGGAACCATCACGTCCTATATTTCAGCAATATACTTAAGTGTCTTTACAACAGTCTTGGAAAAGCTACTTCTACAATGTGACCTCAAACTTAAGCCATAGTATCCGTTTCTTGACTAGAAACCAATGAAGAAACCAGTGAAAAAGTCATCTTCCACAAGCAAACATCTAAACCTAACAGTTACAAGTGAAAGTTCAAGATAAGAGGGTATGTTTAGAATTATAAGCACATTTCAACACACCTACTTTTTTAGATAAGCAGGTCTCTAATATATTAAAAATAATAAAGCTAGTTGGCTCAGAGGTGAACGTAAGTAGCTCTTTTTTAAATTATAAACTAAATCAATCACAAAGGGCACAAAACATCAATGAATAAACCTAGTAAATATATTAAATTTCTACTACTAACTTACGAAATACAACTTAAAAGTCCAAAAGTGGAAACATGTACATATTTCAGATTTTGACGTGATCTGAAATGCCTTTATGCCTTTTCAAGTAAGCGCAGACAGTAACCCACATAAGGGACCGTGACTTTCGACCTACATAAATAACACACACACACACACACACACACACACAATGGCTCCAGCCACAACCTACTATTGATCTATATCCACACACACCCTGCATTTCACCCTAAACCTACTCTCATTACCTTCCCCTTCTCCCTATACCCCAACCCATCTGCCTCCCTCCTTCCAGGAAAGCTGGACATGCAAATAAAACAATTCTGCCAAAAGTGTTAAAGATGATAATAAGGGGAGGAGAGGATGGAGTTATAAAAAAGACATGAGGGGTTTTGAGGACTTCTGAGTTAAAATTCTGAAGAAAATAAACTGTGAAAAGTTGAAACTGAGTAGAACTAATTCTGAAGATAGATTTGTGGATAAGTTGCTGGTTGAGTCCCTCAAAATACCTTTCCCCAAAGAAACTAAAATCCTATTAATCCATGGCTCTTCTGGGTTAACAAGCAAGTGGTTTGGTTTGGTTTGTGAATAATCCTCATGGGCTATAAGTCATTTAATCACTGTTATAAATTAACAGAATGAGATTTTCTTCCCAACCGCAAACTGGAAGATGAAAAGCATAGGAAATACTGGAAGATAAATGATAAATTTTTCAGAACTGCAGTTCGTAGAGCAGAAGGAGAAAAAGGCTTGAAAAGGATAGGAATACAAAAGGTTACGTAACTTGAGTAATCAATTAAGACAGAAAGCTATCAGAATAACAATAACAACAAAAATAAAGTAAGACGACTCAAATTTTCTCCACAGCAGGGTTTCTCAACCTCAGCACTACAGACATTTTAGCCAGGTAGTCCTTTGTTGTGGGGGCTGTCCTGTGCATTGTAAGATGTTTAGCAGCATCTCTGGCCTCTACCCACTAGATGCCAGTAGCATCCCTCCAGTTCTGACAACTAAAACTGTCTTTAGACTACTTATAAATATTTTAGTGTTTGCTTTGCATATATATTTTAACTGCACGTTAATTTTTTAAAGGATACAAAACTGCATAAATACTATGATGTAAATTCATAATAATAGGCATTTTAAAAGATTAAATTGTTAATATTAAAAAGTGATAAAATTGGAGAAGGAATTGTGGATTTTCTTAAATTCTATCTTCTAATGGTTAGTAATGACGTGCTAAGTATTCAACTTCTAAAAATACATTTTAGGGGCTGGCCCCATGGCCGAGCGGTTGAGTTCACGCGCTCCACTGCAGGCGACCCAGTGTTTCGTTGGTTCGAATCCTGGGTGCGGACATGGTACTGCTCATCAAACCACACTGAGGCAGCGTCCCACATGCCACAACTAGAAGGACCCACCACGAAGAATATACAACTATGTACCGGGGGGCTTTGGGGAAAAAAAGGAAAAAAATAAAATCCTTAAAAAAAATTAAAAAATAAAAAATAAAAATACATTTTATCCATCTATATTTTGTAACTAATACATTCTAAATGAAAGGAGGCCTGGAACCAACATAATTTTAATAATATTTGTGTAGCATGTTACGGTTTCTTCAGCATTTTTACAAACTTATCCCATCTAATTCCAAGGAAAAGAGGTGGCAAATTAATATCCTACTCAATTCATAAGTGTAGAATTCTATCTGTATTCTTTTGAAAAATAAATCCAAAGTTCAAAGTTCAAATACGTGTATATGTATGTCCCTTGCCATCATCAATGCAACCAAAGATAACTGGAAAGAAAATTCTGCTCCACAATTCGTATATATGTACATTTGCCTCAAATGCAAAGATCACATTCTTTTCCCCAATTTGCCTCTGAAAGAAGTAGTTCACAGTTCACATATAATCAAGAGTATCAAGCATATTCTAGAACTGAAGAGCCTAATTCCAACTTAAGGAGAGAAAATATATTTTTGTAAAGTAAAAGTACTTGTTAATGCATCTTTAAATCTAATTTCTCCCCCTACTCCAAACTCACCAGACTTCTATCTCCCAACTCTCTGGAACAGTGCTTCCCAAATGGCTAGCCACAGATTACTGAAGGACTGTGCCAAGTTTTAACCAATTTCCAACAAAAGGATTAGCTTGCAAGTAGGATAAAATTCCAGACTCTAACATACATCCCAACCTATAACCTTCTCTCGACACAAAATCTTAGACATTTTCAACTTCAAAGACTGAGGTCCTCAACGTTTTAAAAAACCATACTCTCTCCAATGCAACAGCCTCTAGGACCTAAATTCAACAGAGTGAGCCCTCAATAAACTGTGTTAGCTTCACAGTAAACAAGTTTTACATAAAACTGAGTTTTACCAGTTTTTCTTCCATGTGATTTCTTGTTCTATCCTTATTTATTTCTACAGTCACTACCCTAATCCAGGACTTAATTACCAAATTCATCAAGCAACTAATTTAGCCCTTATTGTAACATATCCCAACTCCTCATGATGGACCCCAGCCAATAATCCATAATACTCTACCTCAGAGTTATCATGGCCTAGAATATGAATAATTAGAATCCTGGTCATTAAGGCCCAGTTAGAATTTCTCCTTATTTCCCACCATGGATTCTCCATTCCAAGTAAGGTAAGTAAGCCTACAAGCATTTTACTAGACTATATGCCACTCCCTTCTATCTCAGAAAGCTTTTCCCCAACTGGTTGACGTCCCCCCAGCTTAACAAATCCTTATTTCAACCCCAACTATAATACATAATTGGAACTATATTTTTATATCTCGGCATTTCTGTCTATGCTGACAAACTCACTGTTTACTTCTCTTTTCACTCAAGACTGTGGCTTCATGATTCCTACTAGCCACAGACATACAATAAACTCCGGTGACTAAACAGCAATGTTCTCACTGTACACATTCTTACGTGGTTTAGCTGGAACTGTAGTAGCTTCCGAATGAACTCACCCAAATATCAAAGGGAGTCTACATTCCCTAAGAACTGTTCTCAGTACTGCGGTTTCCTGCAACCCAGCTAGGACAAGACTGTCCCTACCAGTACTAAGGCAAAGCCTTCAAACTGCCGGAAAACCATGTTACCGCCCTCATAGGAATCTAACTTCTAGGATTATCACAGTTTTTCCACTTATCTTTAACACCACTTCCTTTTCCTAGTACAAAAATTGACAGCTAAACTAGTTAGAATTACCACTGCTGGATTTTTATTCAGAACGAGCGGACTTTTTAGAGTTACCTGGAAGAACCACTAACGATCATTAAATAAATCAATTCCTCCTTAAAAAAAAACAAAAACCTGGAGCTCTTTACCCAAGCAAGTCACACAGAGTTGCCCATGTGAAAACAGACCAAATACACATCAATTCCTACAATTTGGAGTGTCTGCCCTGTGACTTGGGGCTCACATTAGAAACCACTGTGTGTTTCTCTGTCCACAGCCTTTCACCTCTACAATTCGTCTTCCCAATGTCACCACATGGGCCTCTCACCGAAACTTCACGTTAACAGCTATGTCCAATAATGCCCTTGCCCTGCCACAAGCCTTTCCACACACACAAACTCTATTTTTGGTACTCCACACAGACTACATTTTAAGCCAGACCATCCCAAAAATATACTTCCAGCTTAGGCAAAAATTTTCTAACCATTAGAATGTGATAGAATTCAAAGACAGACAAGTAATTTAACTGTACACAAATCACAAAGTCACCACAACTGTAACACACAACAGATACTTACTGCAGACTAACAGTAAAACACAGTATCAGGAGCCTCAGTCATCTACCTTTTACCTAACATTTCCTTTAAATACAGAAAATACTTTTTCTTAACTTATAGTTTACATTCCTGTAGAGAATGTTACAATTGTACCTTATACGGTATGTTTAATATCAACAATCTAGTGTATTAGTTGGAACCAGAGTACATGATTCAGATCTACGAAATGATCTATCTGCAATCAAATGAGTGTGCATTTTATTTGCTGTGTCTTCCTGGTTATTCATCAGTTTCTTCTCTCCACTGCACTTTGCCTCACTTTAACTAGCAAAACAGTAGCACATAATCATCCCAATTGTTCAGGAAGTAAGAACAAGGCATCCTCAACACTAAACTCTACCAAGTCAAACATATACACTAAAAAAAAAACAAAAAAAAACCTTATCTAAAGCTCACATACTTTATTCCACAGAAGACTCAGAACTTATTTATTCCACTTTACATACAAGTATGCCAAATACGATTAGCTTCCCTATAGAAAATATATTAGAAACAACTAATTAGAAGGTGATATCCTCACGGTTTGCAAGAAAGCCAGGAAATATAACTAAAAAGCTGGAAATGTTATTAAAACTAGATACAAGAATAAAAATTACAATCACCTAGAACAAATTTAGAACATCCACTTCAACTGTTTCTGGAAAAATAGAAACAGAAACTACAAAAGAGTCCAGAACAATAACAGTTGTTCTTATACTAAACCTCAATCATTTAAGAAAAGATTAAATTCAGCCCACTTTAAGGACAAAGTAAGTATGTGACACATCTTAGAAAAACTTCCATCAAAAATGACCACATTTGTTAAAGTCTGGTCCCACAGATTTGGTATACAGGAACTTTCTCATATCTGAACCTGTCATCTTCAAATAATGTTAGAAAAATGCAGCTTATTGTTGAAGTTATTGTTCCATTTCATTTTCTTAATTTCAAAAGCAGAGTTTATGTTTATAACCCATTCTTAAAAGGAAAAAGGCCTAAGTCAGTTTTTATTTATATGACCTTCAACCAATTTTCTTCTGAGTCTCATCCCAGTAGAAAAAGAAATGGTTTCCTATTTGCTCATTGAGATAAAGAGATTTGGAAAAATTATAACCATAATTCTTTAAGACCTTCAAATTGTTACTATCATGAAAAAAGGGATTTTAAAAAATACCTAATAACCTAATGATAGATAAAAAGTATTGTGTATACCACAGTTTTTATTAACAAATTTTCAAGACTACTGAAAAAATAAAGAATTACAAAAAAATATATTAAAAGTGGGATAAGAGGGGCTGGCCCCGTGGTCGAGTGTTAAGTTCGCGCGCTCCGCTGCAGGCGGCCCAGTGTTTCGTTGGTTCGAATCCTGGGCGCGGACATGGCACAGCTCATCAAACCACACTGAGGCAGTGTCCCACATACCACAACTAGAGGGACCCACAACGAAGAATATACAACTATGTACCGGAGGGGCTTTGGGGAGAAAAAGGAAAAAATAAAATCTTTAAAAAAAAAAAAAAAGTGGGATAAGAGGTCACAGGCAAAAAAACATTTTTAAAAGGTTAGAGTCCTCTATGCAAGATGAAGCGGAGGCAGAGATGCGAATAACACACCTCCAGGACCCAGGCAAGTAACAAAAATGAGCAAAGCAGGCCAAGTGCTATCATCAGCAGGAGTGACGGGAACTGCACTGACTGGGAAGCACAGGCCCAGTCTAAAGAGGGCAACTCCTGCGCTACCATTCTGCCCCAGACAATGGGAATGCAGCCCGGGAGCGCCTGGATTTCCAAATCTTCCCCCAATACTCCAGATCCATGAATTTCAATGAGAAATTTCCCAATTTTTCAATGTTGATCCCTAGTTGAAACTTAAAGACACTGCAAATCAAACAAAACCTATCTCTAAGGTGGTTCAGTCCAGAGGCCAGCTTTGAGCCAATGTGTGAAAACTGCTTTCATAAAGTTATGAAGGGGGCAGGCCTCGTGGCCGAGTGGTTAGGTTCATACGCTGCACTTTGGCGGCCCAGGGTTTCCCCGGTTCGGATCCTGGGGGCAGACATGGCACTGCTCATCAAACCATGCTGAGACGGCGTCCCACAAAGCAGAACCAGGACCTAAAACTAGAATATACAACTATGTACTGGGGGGCTTTGGGAAGAAGAAAAAAATATTCAAAAAGGTATGAAGGGGCAATAGGTAAAAAGCTCAGTTTTGAGTAAACTGGCTTGGGTTTGAACGTCTAATTCATCACTTAGCAGGTGGATGATGCTACAAAAATTATTTCCTCAAGCCTGTTTCTTCAACTGTAAAATATCATCTCACTCTCATAAATGTTGAAAAGTTAAACTCCATCAGCTACACAACAGACATCACAGAAATGTCCTTTACTCTCCCTACTCAACCCTGAAAGTCCTCAGGAAAATTTAAAAGATAGACAATAAACACTCTTGATCTTAAACAAGTTATAAAAAGGACATGAGAAAACAGAGAGGGGCCTGCCATGCCCATTTCCCTCAGCCTCTGCTCCTCAGAGATGTCCTGTACATACACAGAGAAGCAACTCTTAAGGTAGGGCATGGCTTGAAATGGGCCTTCTTAAGATGATACAGCTAACTGGATTATCAATCTCAAGTTAAAAAGATGAAGAGTCAGAGCTCCTTAAAGACACAGACAAAACGTCTGCCTCTTTTATTAATTCACAGACCCTTACTTGCTGGTAAAAGTGAGAGCAATAGTTGGAGCTTAAACTTTGATACTTTTAAGACTTTCAGCCAAACTTCCAGAAGACTTATTTCTACAGAATGCCTGGTACAAAGCAAAGCATTTACATCAGAATTTTAAGTATAAAAAACATGTTATCCTCCAAAGTTCATTTGATGTGTGACTTCATCAAACCAAAACATTATGGGATTGTATTTACTGCTACAGCTAAAATACCTTTTGATCTCTCAAACACATGAATTTAAAAAAAAAAAAAAGGAAGAAAAGATATCAACTCTCTAACATAATTGTATTAAAAAGTAGTATTCACACATACATAAAAATCATTTGGGCTACATTTAAACAGAATAGTTCCAATAAATTTCTAATGTGGTACAAATAACAAAGAAAAGCACTTTTATGTATATGTTTGAGTACACGTCTATACAGACACTTACTGAACTGTAGAAATTCTATGGTTATCATCCTACAAATACAACATAGGCTGGGACAGGTGCTAGAAATGGACAGCATTAGGAAAGTTTAAGTTTTATGATTCTAAACACTTTCTCTCTTCCAACTTCCCACCCATCATATTAAGAGCAAGAAAAGATTAATGCAAAACCGTGAATGACAAATCAGAAAGGAGGAAGCAACTAAAAAGGTTTATTAAGCACCTAAGAATGATTTATACTTTAAAGTTCAACCCATATTTCCACTCAACTTCTTCTGATCTACACATATTCATTCTCTCATATGCTAAAACAAATATTTTCAATTTGAATGTACTGTATTCTACATATTATCATATAAACTTCTTACAAACTTGACCATAAATAACTCAGATTAGCAGATGAAAATACGTATTATAATAAAATTACAAATATCTCCATGTACCCAAAAGCTACAATCTTGATGCTAATTTTAAAATGAAAGATTTCTTAGTGTCTTTTTGAAAAAGTTCTGCTTAAAACAAACATCAAAAAAGTAAGTAGGCTTTTAACCAATGTTTAATACAAAATGATACTTTATGACTCAAGTTTTGAATGTGGAAAATTTTTGTGTAACAAGGGTCTTAACCCACAAAGATCATGCCGTTAATTTACTTTTTCTTCAACCATCACACTACACCAGTTTCTATTCCCACCGTTTCATTCTGTAAAAACAAAGTACATTTTATATACTGCTACTCATCAGTAGTTTGAAGAGCCTCATGTGTTTGTCTTACTTTTTACAACCTCATAGGAATCAGTGTCTAACTCCCGACTATAATCACAAAAAGTGAAAACAAACAGAAAAGTGGTTTGTTGGAAGCCACATTTAGAACGTAAATACAAATGTTCAATGAAACTATCCTTAAAAAGGGTCTCTAGCACATGATACTTCTTAAAACTAAACAACTAACAGAAGCTCTTAATCTAAAATGTATATGTAACAAATTGAACACTAGAAACTACAACAGAAGTCTAACTACGAAGTATGATCCTCGGACTAAGCAGAACACAGGACAAAAATATGCTTGGCTCTGCAGTCTAAGTCAAAGTGACACAAAAAACGAAACAATACATACACTACATGAGATATTCAGATACTTTCTGAATTATGAAATTAGGTTGTACTCATCCAAAACATTCCGGAAAAAGTTTCAATCTAATGCTTTTAAACATACTTTGAGGCT
The DNA here is from genome assembly GCF_021613505.1 of Equus quagga. NCBI lineage: Eukaryota > Metazoa > Chordata > Mammalia > Perissodactyla > Equidae > Equus > Equus quagga. The sequence continues at coordinate 53,218,272 of NC_060268.1, forward strand.
TGAAGCATACTTTGGAGCAACTCAAAAAGTTTACCTAAAATAAAGTACTTACACAACAAAATGATGCAGCTGGTCCTAGGACACACGGCAAATAAAAATCGTCTACAAAACCCGAGTAATCAAGAAATTATATGCTTTTAGTAATTTAACTCCAACTTGCGGGGTGCGGGGGTTGCCACCGTTTTGACAATCCACTAAATACACTGTATGTCTACTCCACCGGAGAGTTTTAAGAAAACTCTTCAAGTTGGGTCACCAGGGACCGTCCCTCTAAGAGACCCAGTCCAGCCTACAGATCCAAGAACATCCTGAAGCGGTTTACCTTCCTCCCCACAAACCCTTTCCCCTGGGCAACAGAATGTTTTCACAGAACAGAAACACACCCTCCCGGGATCTCTCTGCAAACACCAGGCACAGGCAGGGCACTGGGGAGAGAGGCAGCCTCTCGTCTCAGACAAGCACACCCCAGTCACTCCTCCACAGGCGGCCCCTCTGCGGATCCGGGGCGGTCTGGATCGCCCCGACCCGCAAAGAACAATACACCCGCCCGGCCGCACACCTCGCAACTCCCCGCGAGCCTGCGCGCCGCTTCTCCGCAGCCGAGCGGACTCCGGAATCCGCCGCGGGGCAGGCAGGGGCTGCGGGCGGAAGGGTGAGGAGGGTGCGGCGGCGCCAGGGCTACGAAAACCGCCGGCGCCCGGCGAGCAGGCTGGAGGGATGGAGCCACCGGCCTGGGCTCCCCGGCTCTCGCCCGGCCACCCGAATCTCCCGGCTCTGCTTCTCTGGAGGCGACCCCCGCCTCCCCTACCGCCGGGACGGTGGGGGGCAGGGAAGGCCTCGCCGAGGCTCGAGCCTCCTCGGCCCGCCACGGAGCGCGGTCGGGGTGCGGGGGACAATAGGGAACGGGGAGCGATGCGCGCCCGAGTGGCGCCGCCGGCCGGCCGGGCTGACTGACGCGCCCGCCGCACCGCGCGACTGGGCTCCGCTCGGCCCGGCCGCCGCTGCCGCCGCGCGGTCCGCCGTGGTCACCGCGCCCCGGGCGCTCGGGGTCGTGCCTCACCTCCCAGCCCCGCCGCCCAGGAGAGGAGAAGAATTAACACTCTCAGCAACACCATCTTCCGCGGCCGCCGCCTCCTCACGGGTTAACAGCAGCACATCGATCCGGAGGGAGAAGCTGAAGGGGTTTGGTCCGGAGCCTCCACGGGAAGCCAGGACCTCCCCCGGCAGGAGAAACGGCGAAGCACCTCCCTCTCGCTCCACTTCGGGGGCCGGCAACGCTCCCAGCTCCTCCAAAACAGGGACCTCCCTCCCCCTCGTTCGTTTCCTTCCTCCCTTCCCCGCTTTCCTTCCCTCGTTCCTTCCCTCTTCTCTACCTCCCTCCCCGAGCCTGGGACCTCCGCCTCCTTCCTCACCACGTGACGCGCCAATGCCCAACCGGAGGGCGGAGCCACACCCCTTCCTCCCGCCCCTCCCCCTCCCCCAGGAGTCCCAGGGCGCGCGCATGCGCGCGGGGTCCAGTTCCCGAACTGCTGGGCCTGCCGCCGCTTCCTGTCCGCCGCCGGAGAACTGGGATTGGGCTTGGGAGGCGGGGTTTGCTCTGGTCCCGCCCTCGGACGCGAGCGCATTTCTGAGGACCGTCTCAGCTGGTTCTTACAGCTCTTGAGAACCGTCCCTTGGACTGAAAGGGGAGAGTGAAGGATGTTAAGGGGCAGCTTTCCACTTCTTAACTCCATAAGGAACGGAGGTTTTTGTTTCTTCTTTTTTGCCTCTCGTGGTGCTCGACAGCTACCAAGTAAACGAAAGCAAAGTCCCAAGAAGCAGTAATTATACCGGCGACAGCCACTAGTGATCAGAACAGGAATGTAAAGACCTTCAAGCAGCAGAAAGGAAAGACACAGCCTAAGGCATATTTTTCTGAGCTCTTTACAAATTTATGTCACAGACCAGGCCTTAGCCATTCTAAAAGTGTGCAGCCTAAACCACGCAGTCGTGAAGTTCCAGCCCAAAAAATGTTCTCTTTACCACTCTGTCCCATCCCTGAAGAGAACTCTCGAATTCCCTCAAATTCTTTCAAGTTCATATTTGGTTTCTCAGTAACTCACTTTGGTTCACCATGGTTTAAAGACTTAAAAATAAGACTTGAAACCGTAAAACTAGAAGAAAACAAGGGGAAACAAGGGCTCCTTGACGGTGGTCTTGGAAATGATTTTTTTGGATATGACACCAAAAGCAGAAGCAACAAAAGCAAAAATAAATAAATGGGACTACATCAAACTAAAAAGCTTCTGCACAGCAAAAGAAACAACACAATGGAAAGGCAACCTTTGGAATGAAAGAATATTTGCAAATCATATATCTGATGAGTTAATGTCCAAAATACATAAGGAACTTTTTTACAGCTCAGTAGCAGAAAAGCAAACAATCCAATGTAAAAATGTGCAGAGGAACTGAAGAGATATTTTTCCAAAGAAGACACCCAAATGGCTAACAGATACATGAAGAGATGTGTAACACCACTAATCATCAGGAAAACGCAAATCAGAACCATGGTGAGATATCACCTCACTGTTAGCATGGCTATCATCAGAAAGACAAATAGCAAGGATATGGAGAAAAGGGAACCCTTGTGCACTGTTGGTGGGACTGTAAATTGGTGCAGCCACTACAGAAAATAGTATGGAGGTTCCTCAAAAAATTAAAAATAGCACTACCAGATGATTCATCAATCCCACTTCTTGGTATATAACCAAAGGAAATGAAATCAGGATCTCGAAGAGATATCTGCTCTGCCATGATTGTTGCAGCGTTATTCACAATAACCACGATATGGAAACAACCTAAGTGTCCCTCTAAAAGTGAACTGATAAAGAAGACGTGGAATATGCATACAATGGACTATTATTCCGCCATGAGAAAAATGAAATCCTGCCATTTTTGACATCATGGATAGACCTTAAGAAAATTATGCTAAGTTAAATAAGCCAGACAGAGAAAGGCAAATATCATTGATTGCATTTATATGTGGAATCTAAAAAAGCCAAACTCATAGAAACAGAGAATAGAATGATGGTTACCAGGAGCTAGAGGTGGAGAAAATGGGGAGATGTTGGTCAAAGGGTACTAACTTCCAGTTATGAGATGAATAAGTTCTGGGGATCTACTGTAGAGTGACTATACATTAACAGGTGACTATAGTTAATAATATTGTATTATATACTTGAAAGTTGCTAAGAGAGTAGATCTTAAATGTTCTCACTATGAAAAAGAAATGGTAATTATGTGAGATGATGGAGGTGTTAACTCACCCTACTATGGTAATTATTTTGCAATAACTAAGTGTATCAAATCAACATGTTGTACACCTTAAACTTACACAATGTTATATATTGATTATATCTCAATAAAGCCAGGGAAAAAATAAATAAATAAAAGTAAACAATTCAGTGGCATTTAATAAATTCACAGTGCTATGTAACCCTCACCATTATCTTGTTCTAAAACATATTTGTATGGCAATTAAAAAAAATTTGTATTTCATGAACTAAAACTTTTTGATAGCATTTAGTTAGATACTCTTCATCTACTTGGCGTCCTACTTGAGTAGGCTGAATTAAGGAATATCAGGATTAATAGTGTGAATATTAATAATAAATTGGAATTCCTATACTTCTTTTTACTCTGTATATTTTTTACAATTTATTACCATTAACGTGAGTCAAGAGTATGCTTATTTAATTCTTAGTTTGAGAAATGAATTGTTACAGTTTTGCTCCAGCATTAGTAAGCTCAAAAATACAGTCAGAAGTTCCAAAACCATCATTAATAGCATCCATTTATAATGGAATGGAATTCTTTTTTTTTTCTTTTTTAAAAGATTTTATTTTTCCTTTTTCTTCCCAAAGTCCCCCGGTACATAGTTGTATATTTTTAGTTGTGGATCCTTCTAGTTGTGGCATGTGAGATGCCACCTCAGCATGGCTTCATGAGCAGTGCCATGTACACACCCAGGATCTGAACCAGCAAAACCCTGGGCTGCCAAAGCAGAGCACACAAAACAAACCACTCAGCTACAGGGCCAGCCCCTGAAATGGAATTCTGTGTTTTTTTCTTTTCCGTTTTTTTTGAGAGAGATTAGCCCTGAGCTAACTGCTGCCAATCCTCCTCTTTTTGCTGAGGAAGACTGGCCCTGAGCTAACATCCATGCCCATCTTCCTCTACTTTGTATGTGGGACGCCTACCACAGCATGGCTTTTGCCAAGGGGTGCCATGTCCACACCCGGGATCTGAACCAGCAAACCCCAGGTTGCCAAGAAGCAGAATGTGCAAACTTAACCGCTGCACCACTGGGCCAGCCTCCGAAATGGAATTCTTAAAGGATGGCAAAATCTCTCACAAATTTTTTTCCCCTGGGAAAGAGTCACTCTGAGCTAACATCTGTTGCCATTCTTCCTCTCTTTTTTTTTTTTCCTTCCCAAAGCCCCAGTATATAGTTGTATATTCTAGTTGTAGGTCCTTCTAGTTCTGTGTGAGCCACTGCCACAGCATGGCTACCAACAGATGCGTGGTGTGGTTCTGTGCCCAGGAACCAAACCCAGGCCACTGAAGCAGAGTGGGCCAAACTTTAACTACTAGGCCATCTGTGCTGGCTTTCATGACTGTTTTTTCTCCTTTATTAAAAGATCCAATTTTAGGAAACAGTTACATGCAAACATTCCATTACATCTCACCTGTGCTCATTACTATTCTCTTTTGGTGGTACTGTCAACAAACGATGTTTTGATTTTCTAGCTATTAGTCCATCTTGTGGCATGGTTAGTGTTGCAAAGTATTTTTCATAATTAATTCCAGTGGTTAATGCTAAATGGCACTTTTTCTTTAAATTCAACTGGGAAAAATCCAGAATCATATTTTGCTTTACCAAGTTGATCACTGAAAATTACCTTTAGGATTGTATTTATTTTTATATCAAAACATGAATACATTACATATGAGCATCATAATGAATGGTATTCCAATGTTACAAGTTTGGACCACCGTTTTGTTTGAAATTTTAACTTACTACATCTTTGGTATTTTGCAAATGTATGGGAAACAGATTAAATGTGGAAGTATAAGATCTGCATTTTTACCATCATAGACTGCCTGGGTTCAACTCCCAGCTGTACCATTTATAAGTTGTGTGACTTTGGCCAAGTTATTTCACCTTTATAACCTCAATATTTCTTTTGTAAAATGAGAATGATAAAATATTTGCCTCCCTGGAATTGTTTTGATGATTAAATTAAATTATTTAGCATTTCTAAAGTGATTAGAACAGTGCCTGGCAGGTAATAATTGCTATATAAGTGTTTGTTAAGTAAAAATATATAAATATCATGGTCCTTCCATGAACACTCAAATATCCATTTGAAAGCAGTAATTAATAGCATTATTTCCTTAGCAACAATACACAGCTTTGATATATAATAAAAGTTATCCTCAAATTTTAAGAATGAGAGAATTCAGTAAGCATATGGCCATATACAGTATATTGCATGAGTAATACAACAGGAAAATGCTTGTTGCGCAACTTAAAACTAATCCTGGTAAACATTTCAACAATTGCATTTTAAATTTCCAACTCCTAACAAACTGCCTGCTGGATGTCTCACTGTCATGCCAAATTCAATATGTTTAAGTTCTTATCTCTCGTAATGGCACCATCACTCTCCCAGTAACCTGGGATGGAGAATGGAATCATGTAAGACTTTGCTTCCATCATCTGCTGATAATCAGCTACAAAGTACCCGATTCTTCCCTAAAAATGTCTTTCTTGTGCCCTTAATCCTTCCCTTCCCACTACTGTCATTCCAATTCACACAATTATTTTCTCTTGCCTAGACTGCTGCAGGACTTCTCACCCATCTCACTCCTGTATGTCTCACTTCTGGTCCTGCTTTCAAACTTCACCTCAATCCACTGCAATTTGCTTCCTTCCCCATCATTCCCAAGAAGCTACCCTTGCTGGGGCCATGAAAGACCCATTAGTTACCAATGCCACTGTAAACCTTCACTCCTTATCTAACCAGCCCTCTTGGTCAATTAACACTCTCTCTGCAAAATTCCCTCCTCTACTGTTTTCCAAGACCTTGCTCTCTCCTGATTTTCCTGCTTATTTTTAGCCGCGCCTTTTGCTGTATCTCTTCCTCAGGGCTTTTTCTTGTTTTTATCCTTTAAATATTGGTGTTCCTCAGGACTTTATCCTTGACTTTCTTATCTTCTCCTTTTTCAGTGGCCTGATTATTTTTTACTATCCCCAAATGTCAATGACTCTCTAGGCTGTAAATTCCATGAAAACAAAGCCTGAGTCTGTCTGGTTCTGAATTCTACCCCACCACCTGGCACATAGCCCTCTTCCTGCACCTGTGTCCCAAGCCAGACCTATGTCCTAGTTACACCATTGACCAGTTCTGTGACCTTGAGTAAGTTAAGGCACTTTTGCCACAGCTGCTTAATTGTTACGATGGGGAGAAGAGTTATACATACTTCAGAGGGTTGCTGTGAGAGTTAAATAATTAATAGATGGAAAGCACTGAGAATAGTGCATGGCACATAGTAAGCATTATAAAATTTTAAGTGTTGTTATTATTAATTACCTATCTGACATTTACTAACCAACTCCTCTCTGAAGTTACACAGCCACACCAAATTCAACATATCCAAAACCAAACAAAACCCTACATCAACCTACTCACACCATTTTTATCTCCCAAATTCCCTCTTTTGGTTAGTGGCAATAACACCTATGCAATTATCTAAACTCCTCTCCCATTCCAGTAGATCGTCAAGTCATCTTTAATATCCATCGTATGAAATTCCCACACCTATGGCTACTTCAACAGACCAAGCTCTGTTCTCCCTGTCTCAGGTTACCCACTCCCTGACCTTTTGTTCCCGACCTTTTGTTCCCACTGCTGCCAGAGTGATATTTTTAAAAAATATATCCTTTGGGGACCAGCCCGTGGCCTAGTAGTTAATTTCGGCAGTCTCCACTTTGGCGGTCCAGGTTCAGCTCCTGGGCACAGACCTACGCTACTCATTGCTGGCCATGAAGCTATGCTGTGGCAGCTTCCTTTCTGCTTATAGAGTTTGTTAAAAACAACAACAAGACAACAGGCCTAAAATGGAGTCAATTATGCTTTGCCCCATGTCACCAAACCGAGACCTCATTACAGTTTTAGCTGTCCCAGAAATGGAATCTTAAACCAGTCAACCAGGAATCTCCCGATCAGCACCTAGTTAGGTCGTCTGCCTGATAGACCCCTGCCATCCCTAAAGGAAAGTGACCTTGCAATAACTAACCCGTTTTTTCACTCAGCATAACTTCCTTGTTCCCACTCCCTTCTGCCACTCCCTTCTGTCTTTCATTTTGTGCAGCTCCTCAGAACTCCTTTCTATCTGGTAGATTGCTTGTTGTCTGATTCAAATCAATTTTTGCTCAAATAAACTGTTAAATTTTTTAACAAGTTTCAGTTTGTCTTTGAACAAGTATTACATAGCTTTTAAAGTGCTGGTCACAACCTGGTAGTTCATAACCCAAATTAGATTCACAGACACGTTTTGTTTGACTTGTAGTTAAAAATTTTGTTCTTCATTATGTGTCAATATCCAACAATTCCAGATTTTCTGTGAAAGCTGAAAGGTTAAAGCAGACTTAAGTTCTTGCAAAACATCAATTGGCTGAAACTGAGTAGAGGCTGCCGCTCTTGGACGTAGCTGGTCTAATGTTACCCCAGCCTGCATGTCCTTGTCAATATTCCAGCTTGTGACCTCTGTTTTAAGAAGTAGACCAAGTTTTAAATAGTCTTGAAGTGTTTTTCTAGACCCCTGGCACCCCACTAATCTCAATCACATTTTAGTCTAAAATATCTAATATTTATAACCCTCGTGTAATTAATCATGTGTTACTTTATGAAAACTCTCATATTATTATTCTGATACCACAGAGGGCAGAGATAGGCTTTGAGGCAAAGCAGAGGGCACCCAAAAAAACCTTACTGGGTCGCAATAATAATTATTGATCATTTATTCAACAAATATTTGTTCTGCTCCAGATTTGGGGATTTCCAGACTACCAAGACAATATTCCTGATGTAGTGCCAGGCACCATAATAAGCACTTGATATACACGATCCCATTTACTCTTTGCAACAATGCTATGAAGTAAACATATTGCATTTCACAAATGAGGAAGTTATTTTAGGGTTAGAAGTTAGACCAGGCATTTCACCCAAAAACAAACTCATTTGTCCAACTTTTTTCTCTTCTCCCTTAAATGAACCTCCTGCTCCATCCAGTCAAACTGGTCTACCTGGGAACTCCAGAGCATCTTAAACTTTCCTCCTTCCATGCTTTTTGTCCCCTGTTTCCTTTCTGCTTATACACTATATTCAAAAAAAAAAGAAAAAAAAGACACCAGGCTCAAAACAGTCAAGTAGGCCAAGCCCTATGTTATCAAGCTGAGACTTAACTTAATTACAGTTGCAGCTCTCCCAGAAATGAAATCTTAAACTCCGAATCTTGCAGTCTAGACTTTTGAATTACTGGGTGAATCCTTATTATAAATGCTATGGTCCAGAATATACCTCTTGGCTTTGAAAGTCCAGAAGCTTGATTTTTCTCAGTGCAACTTGAGTTGATCAGCCAACAAGGACTAATTCACAGGCACTAAACTCTCAAGGGATGTATGTCTTGATCAAAATGTCACTATTATTTTATAAGTTAGACATTCATGTTAGCAAGTCAATGCATTCTCTTTTTCTTTCTCTCTCTTTTTCCCTTCTTTCTTTCTTTCTTTCTTTTTTTTGCTGAGGAAGATTAGCCCTGAGCTAACATCTGTGCCAATCTTTCTCTACTTTCTATGTGGGTCACCACCACAGCATGGCTGATGAGTGGTGTAGCTCCGTGCCCAGGATCTGAATCCACAAACCCAGGTTATGGAAGCTGAGCACACCAAACTTAATTGCTATGCCATGTGGCCAGCCCTGAATTCTCTTTTTTATCTTTAATACCTGAGAAGCTAAATCATAATCTAAAGTAGTTTACTAAGCAAGGTATCAGTGCAGAAAAAATTAATGGAATGATTTTACTGGCTAATTCATCCAACTATCCGACTTACTACACCACATTAGAATCTATTAAGGGACCAGACAGGTACCAGGCCATCCACCTGTTCAGGTGACCGCCACCCTAGATGGTGATGGAAGCACACTGTGACAAACCCTTATGTTCTGAGATCTTCTCTAGACCTCATGCAGACCACCATCTCCCTTTCTGTTATAATTTGCTTGCTTCAGGAATAATATAATTGTTTTTACAATTATTCAGACTTTGATTCAATTTCCAGGCCTTACTTTTGCTTCTTTTGGAAAATCCTGTCTTCTAAGGAAACTATAGCAAATAGCTAATCTAATTCATTTTATACTGATTTGGTTATTTAGTTCTCATCTTTCTGGGAAGCACTTCAGAGTAGCCCTTAGGCACTGCCTCAGATGTCATATTTTTATTTTACTTGTAGACACTTATGCTTTGTCTTCCTAAACAGATTGTAACCAGTTTGAGGGCAGACATAATAATAACGTATTTGAAGAGCTTTGCCGTATGTTCCCATTTCATTCACAAAACCCCATAGCAAAATCATTCACATTAATATTTTTCCCCTGCCTTTCTTTTTTCTTTTACGAAAGGTGAAAATTGAAGTTAAAAGATGTAAATTGACCTAGCCAAGCTTGTAAAATTAGTCAATGGCAGGACCAGGTTCTGTTCCCAGGTCTTGCAGTATCCAGTCACCACCCTTTCTACGAGATTAGGTTGTTTCTGTGTGACCATGTTTAAGCTTCTCTTCTGTGCCCCAAAGCACCACATTGTAGATATTCAAGAAATAATTACAGAGATTCATTATTGTAATTATAAGCTAAATGAGTCGTAATCCTTACTATATGCATATTGACAATTACCAACTATACTTACTTCTCAACAATGCAAGTGGTTATTACCTGACATTGTTCTAGATGAGTGTTTCTCAATGTATGGCCAGTGGAATACCTGCAGCAGAGTCACTTAGGATTCTTGTCAAAACTGCAGATTCCTGGGCTTTTCTCTAACTCTGTTCAGTCAGAATTCCTGGAGATGGGGACCGGAAACATGGATTTTAACAGGCTTCCCACTTGAGAGTTAATCACACTGAAGCTTGACAATCATTGTTCTACATAAACATGAGGGATAGAGTGAACATAAAAGACTAAGTTCTCTTGGAAAGTCAATGTCAACATATAAAAGTAATAGAGAAGAGGATATATTCCTGTGACTCTAAGATATCCTCAATTGTAAGATATGCCATTGATTTAATAATAGCTTTTGAAGAAAAGAGCATTAATGTTCAAAAAATGTTTAATTCTGAGTTTAGAAAATTTTAAGTATTAAGAAAATGAACCTTACACTGGAGGAAATTCAGTAATTATATTTTGAATGGTGTAGTGAAAACAAAAGAGTTCAGAGGTAAGAAGTTGGATACGATCTGAGAAGACTTTGAAAGGTAATCTGGGGTTAAGAGAAAAGAGGATATTTTAAATTAGGGGGAAAAAATGAGCCATTGATTTGCATAGGTATAATTAGTTCAGTGAGCAAACAAAACCTTATAGAAAGAGGGTTATTATTACATTTTAGTAGTTCATAAGGCTGGTTAAATAAGAATGAGCACAGATTAAGAAAAGCTTTGAATGCCAAGCCAATTCAAGATATTTAGTGGTTAAGGAAATGCCTTTAAAGGTTTTTCAGGGTAGAAAGAAACAATGAAAGCACTGTCTATTTTTTATTTTATTTCTTTTTAAATTTTTTTTTATTTTTCCTTTTTCTCCCCAAAGCCCCCCAGTACACAGTTGTGTATTTTTAGTTGTGGGTCCTTCTAGTTGTGGCATGTGGGATGCTGCCCCAGTGTGGTCTGACGGGTGGTGCCATGTCACGCCCAGGATTTGAACTGGCAAAACCCTGGGCCTCTGAAGCGGAGCACACGAACCTAACCACTCGGCGACCGGGCCGGCCCAAAACATGGTTAAATCTGGCAATATACACAATGTACTCCAAGGAAAAGAAACTGTAGAGAAATCAGTTAGCAGGTTTACTCCAACACACTCACTGACCTAGGAGAACACCAGAGAGAATGGAAAGCAAGGCTTGGATAAAACGTTGAAGGAAGAGGCAAATCTTGATTTGACTTGAACTACTGGAAACTTATCTGAGGAATATAATTACAAGTACATATATAAAGATTCAGTTACAAGGACATTGATTGCAGTGAAATTCATAATACTTAAGCAACGGAAACAACCTAAATGTCCAAGAAGCAGGGGTGGGTCCAGCCGTATAATGGCATATTCTTAATTCACTAGGAATGTTGCAGATGAATGTATACTAATGCACAAAGATGTTCACAATATATTGATAACTGAAAAAATTATCAGAATGGTCCAATTTTTGTTTACAAAAATATAGGTGTTCAGAGGTCTAGAAAAGTTGGGGAAGGATATCCATACAGTGAAGTGTCCCTAGTCTTCTAATTCTTCATTCCACAGTGTGGTGGGGGTGTTTTCATTTTCTTCTTTTTGCTTATCCATGTTTTCTAATTTTTCTAAAATGAATATGTTTTGGTTTTGTGTTAAGAAAACAAAATTACTTATTTACATTAAACATTTTAAATTTAGAAATAAGACTCATTGACTATGAGGAAACTAAAACAAAACTACTTGAATGTTTTAAGCCTGGGTGACAGAGACTGATATTAACGTGGAAAAATGTGGGAAAGAGAACAAAAAAGCATTTTGAGATCGGGATGATAAAATATAGTTTTAGACATGACTTTGACAGTGGAGATATAGATATATATATCTATGTGCGCGCGCACACACACACACACACACACGTACACAAATATACACACTCCTCAAGGGAGAGTATACAGAAAACATAGCCAAAGATACTAACTTTAGAGCATTGTGGAGTTCTGGGAGAATAATGAAAAATAACGTTGGCTATAGAGGGTGAATTGAGAAGCCTTTTATTCTTGCTAAGTTTTATTTATTTGCCATGGGGTGGGGAGGGGAGGGTTCCCCTACTGCTAGAGTGGTAATTCTCAAACTTTACTGTGTATCAGAATCACCTAGAGGCCTTGTTAAAACACAGACCTCTGTGTTACTTGGCTCTACACCCAGAGTTCCTGATTCTGTAGGTCTGGGGTGGGACTACAGAATATTCATTTTTAACAAGTTACCAGGTGATGCTGATATGCTAACCCAAAACCTACACTTTGAGAACAACTGTGCCAGAGCTGAGAGATTTCTGGCACACTGATATGTTGGCAGGGCAGAAGTATGTTTGAGGAGAGAAGTCCTAACACATGATATACTTGATCCAACAACAAAACCTTAACTATTGGTGTAAGACCAGAGGAATAGGGATTCTGAGTTGAAGGTGATGGAATATATTCCTTGAATTCATTCCTGATGCAGCCTATCTGGCCCCATATTTAGGTCCCCCTTTAAAAATGACTACATGGGTAAAATTGAGAGAACTATTTCACTGATACTGTAGCATATTAGAGCTATAATAAAAGGGAAAAGAAGGTCATTTCCCTCCAGTCACCATTAGGCATCTTTAACACCACCAGGACAGACTAGCATCTGGTGAAGCAGCATGGAGTAGAAGGAGCACCTGGTAGAATATCATAGGATTGGATTTGTTTCTGAACAGGTGTGGGACTCCTCATGGGGGCTCTCAGAAATAATTAAATGGGGAATGTACTTTGCAGGAGGCTGGAGTTCTGCATAAGCAGCTCAGAGCCAGAGCCAGGGCAATTTGAATTACATGGAAACCCTTGATTTTAACTTAGAAATTTATCACCATATCTTGAGTAGAAAGCTAAGTGAAGAGGAGTAAAGGCTTATATGCTCAGAGCCAATCTTAATTCATCTAACAATAAAGAATGGTCAAATTATTTGTAGTAGAACCATCAACAAAATAAAAGCAAGATGTCTGAATTATAGCTCTTACAGGTTTATTCAGGATAAGCTGAGGAAGAGAAAACATAGGCTGGGGAATAATTACAATGCTCCGATGCTCTTGTAGTAATGGATAAGGACTCAGCAAGGGGGTGGCTACAGAAGAACGAAGGAGGAAAGGCGTATATAATATCAGCAAGACTTGATAGATGAGATGGTGGCCAGTAAGTAAACTAGGCTACAAGTCAAAGATAGCACCAACTTTTCTGTCATGGTAGCTAGAAAAGCTATGATCTAACTAAAAAAAACCAGAGACTTTTAAAAGAATAATCATTTCAAGAGTTAGAGATATGTTTTTTGGATTTCTTAACCTGAGTTAACAATCAGCCTGTGATTTTAATTAGGAGAGTGTAGTTTAATGCTTCCTTAATTATCTCACATTAAAAGATTTTTTCCTCATCTGAATTTTTATCACAGTTATTGTTCATACCACTCATTTAGTATTATTAACTGACATATTCTCAATGATCATTTCATGTGAATGTCTTATTTCCCAAAACAGATTTTGCCCTCCCAAAGAGTAAAACCAATGGGGCTGGCCCCGTGGCCGAGTGGTTAAGTTCGCGCACTCCGCTGTAGGCGGCCCAGTGTTTCATTAGTTCGAATCCTGGGCGCGGACATGGCACTGCTCATCAGACCACGCTGAGGCGGCGTCCCACATGCCACAACTAGAAGAACCCACAACGAAGAATACACAACTATGTACCGGGGGGGCTTTGGGGAGAAAAAGGAAAAAATAAAATCTTTAAAAAAAAAAAAAAAGAGTAAAACCAATGTGTTATGCCTCTTTCCCCCATATCTCACTCTCTGGAACTATCAATAACTCCACACTAAGTATACTTTTTTATAGCATATGGTTCAGATATCCTTTGAAAAATGTAAAGGATACATTAAAAATTATGATAAATATTCTAAGAAATGAAAAGTCAGGATGACATTGAACAATAAAAACAAATGAGAAAGAACCCTTGGAAATTAAATATAAAATAGCATCAATAAACAATGCATTAAAAAGAATTGAAAGATAAAGGTGAGGAAACCTCTTAGAAAGTAGAAAAAAGATAAATAAAATTAGAGAAGAGATAAGAATTATAAAAGAAATGAAAAAAGAAAATTTCCCAGAACCAAAGAACGTAAGTTTCTACATTGAAGGTAGTCACCAAGTACCCAGCCCAATGAGTAAAGAAAGGCCCACCCTAAGATATATCAACTATCAAAATGTCAGAACTCCAAGAAGAAGATCAAATAAACTTCAGAGAAAAGAAATAGGTTATACACAAAGGTTCTGGAGTCTAACAGTATCAGACTAGTCTACAATTAGCTGGAAGCTGGAAGGCAATTGCTCCATGACTTCAAAATGAAGAAAAAGTATTTCCAACATTGAATTTTATATCCAGCCAAACTATAAAATGTAAAAATAGAATAAAGGTCTATCTTTCTTTTCAGAGATACACAATCCACAAAATATGCTTCCTATGCACTCTTTCTTGGGAAGTTAACTAAGAATGTGTTCCACCAAATCAAAAAAAGAGGAAGACAGGAGATCCAAGAAAGAAAGGAATCAACATGGAAGAGAGGAGGAAGGAATTCCTAAGACGATAGTGAAAGAGACATCCTAGGAAGACAGCTGTGCAGCAGGCCTGTAACACAGCAAGTTCAGACCAGAGCAAGCAAAGCGTGTGTTCCCAGAGGATGTACCCAAGATGAAAATGGGTCTGAGAGGTAACCTGATATGGTTGAGTCAGTCTGTGTGGTAAGGCCGTGGCTGAATTACTGTTAAGTGAAGAGTTAAGCAAACAAAATGATGAAATAATTATTAATTCCAGGAAAAACAAAAACTTTAACAGGAAAAGAAATATAATCATAGTCATAGTAAAATACCTGACTTAGTGGTGAATAATATTTACATAACTTTAATGCTTTAAACTATGAGTACTTTATTTAAGTAAAAATTTTGAAATAATTGGGAATTTGGAGCAAGGCGAGGAAGAATGGTGTGAGAGAAAAGAACTAACTCCTCATCTTTCATGGGAATAAATCAATAAATGATGTCTACAATTTTTTTTTTTTTTTGAGGAAGATTAGCCCTGAGCTAACTGCTGCCAATCCTCCTCTTTTTGCTGACGAAGACTAGCCCTGAGCTAACATCCATGCCCATCTTCCTCTACTTTATATGTGGGACGCCTACCACAGCATGGCTTGACAAGCGGTGCCATGTCCGCACCTGGGATCCCAACCAGCAAACCCCAGGCTGCTGAAGCAGAACGTGCGCACCTAACCACTGTGCCACTGGGCTGGCCCCTACAATTTCTAAATGAAGAAAGCAGAGTGTAATCATGTTACTCAGAAATACAGGAATAGAAGCTAAAGAATATATAGGAGTTGAATGGGACTGCTTCTAAAAAACACTTAGGCTGGCTTGGCGGTGCAGTGATTAAGTTCACATGCTCTGCTTTTGCAGCCTGGGGTTCACTGGTTCAAACCCCACGTGCGGACCTATGTACCACTTATCAAGCCATGCTGTGGTAGGCATCCCACATATAAAGTAGAGGAAGATGGGCACAGATGTTAGCTCAGGGCCAATCTTCCTCAGCAAAAAGAGGAGGATTGGCAGCAGACATTAGCTCAGGGCTAATCTTCCTCAAAAAAAAAGAAAAAAGAAAAAAAGAACAACACTCAAAAGTGTGGAGGGATAGAGTAGGGAACTGCTTTGTTTTTATATAAATTATTTGACTTTTAAGACTATTCTATCTGTAATTTAGAAAAGTAATTTTAAAAATTTGGATAATAACCATTTTATTTTAAAATGATACATCTTATCTCACATTTAGCTAAAAATACATACAAGTCATATAAGACTGAGACATTTTCAGTTTACTTTCTTCTCCCTAGATGCTACTCCCCACCTCCCTTGGAAAAACAACTATGTACATTTTCACAAACTTACATAAATACACACATTTTCATGGCTGTTCATCTTGGCTTATATAATCACTGACAACGTATGAAAAGAAAAATTGGTTCTGTTTCTTTCTGTTATAAATAAACTACTAAATTATGCATGTGAGCATTTGAAACATATACCAATAAAAACTACCAGAGCAAGTACAGGTTTATTTCAGTAGGGTTTTTGAAAAATGGTGAAAGGCCATTATTTGAGATGTGTGTTTCACAATTTTGGGGTCTACTATGGTTTGTGGCCTGTAAATGATTCATTCATTCAATCTATTCATATAATGCATCTTTACCAATCTTTTTATAATCAAAGCACCACGCTAAATTCTGAATTTCTTGAAGTCTATAATATTCTCATTTGCACTTAAAGGCCTTAAATACTCCAAAGTGCTTAATCCAGCAGCATATATCTTAATCTGTTAACATTTGCAATTCTTTCTCAGGGAAAAACTCTAATTTGACCAATAGTATTTATGGCTTATGGATTGACATGGAGACCAAAAATACACAAAACTCCTAAATTCAACATTCTGAAGAAGCTTTCCATTATCTTTCTTAATTTTCCTCTTTTCCAGGAGTTGGATAAATATCATAATATTCTATCAATGTAAAAAGGTGGAAGGAGCTCCATCTTCTGCATTCTCAGGAAACCATAGTTTCCAAGCAAGTATGAAAAATATACCAATAAGCAGAAAACACTAGACAGTAAACCCCATGATGGTATAAGCCCTGTTATCTTAGTCACCACGACATCTCCACTGCCAAGCACAGTAACCAGCAATGTACTTGCTACTGAGTGAATGAAACACTACTTTGTAATTGTGTCTACCTTCTCTAACCAAAAGATACAAAAAGATCACATTCTATTAGGTATCAGGTATTATATACCTGACTACGAAGGAAAAAGTGTCGTCAACTTTTGCATCCCCGGAGACTAGAAAATGTTGAAAGACAAAAAAGCAAAAAAAGGAAAAGAAAAAAAGCCCTTGGCGGGAACAGATGAGAATAGAACTTAAATCCATTTTGTCACCAATAAAACTTCCAGCCTGCTCTGTCCCCTCTGAAATCTGCACGGCCTTAAGAGGAGTCAATTCTAATTAGAAAAGTCGCTTTTTCAGGAACAGGCACTTCCCACTCCATGCAAGGTGAGGCCAAGTTAACCAAACCGCAGACTTGGCTAATGCAAGCATAAGCTAATTTATTATGATTGGCCCAAATTACCCACTTTTTTTGCTGCGCAGGCCAATATCCACAACCGCACTGACGCCTCATGTAGGGCGAGCGTTTTCACCAGTAGCTGGTGGGGAGCACAGTATTTCTCAGCCAAAACCGAGGGAGACTGGAATTTGTGCAGTGTAGTAATCCAAACACCTCCAGTAGATCCCAGCCTTTAACATCTGTATCTCGTAAGAAATTCCTTCAATTTTCCATATTACAAGCTGGGGAAACAAATCTCCTGAGCCCTTCGGGGAGGAGCTCTGTGCCAAATACTACAACTACCGCCAACTCCCCATCCCCGAGCCTCAGGCTGGGCCACACACCACCCAGCTCGAAAGGAGCACAACACGACCGCCCGCCGCCCGCCGAGCCTTTAAAGAAGCCGCGCGGTCGGGCTGCCCCAGAGTTCAACTTCCGGCCACAGAGGGAGAGAATGTTTTCCTCCTGGCCACGCCCGCCACACCCCGCCTTCCGAGCGCGAGCTCGGGCGCACGAGCACGAGGAGGGGGCGGGGCCGTTTGGGCCGCAGCTGCGCAGTTCGCCCTCGCCCGGCGGCGCGCAGGCACGCCCAGAGCCGGCCGACAGCGCGGCGGCGCGCGCGCGCGCTCCCGGGGCCCTCCCCCGTGACGTGCCTGGCCGAGGCCGCGCAAGGGCGCCGTATCTGCCAGGGCCGCTGTCATGGCGTCGGAGGCACTGGCTGAGGAGAACCCGCCGCGGTCTCTTTAGAGCGAGGGGCGGGCGGCTGGGTATGGAGAGCGGCCCCGAGAGCCTGCAGCCGCTAGAAAACGGGGTGGCCGCTGTGCCAGCGCCAGGGACAGGCTCTCCGCAGGAAGGGAGACAGGAGACGAGGCTCGCCGCTGGGGATGGTCCTGGAGTATGGGCGGCGGAGTGCGACGGCGGGAATGGGCAGGGGGCGGCGGCCGCCAGGAGGAGCCTCCCAAAGTCGGGTTCTCCCGCCGGCTCTCCTCCGATTCCCGGACCCTGTAGCTCCTTCTCGGGCTCCGACTTGAAGGAGAGCGACTTGGCCAGTCCTGCTGCCCAGAAGGCGCTGCTGGGAGGGCAGCACAAGGTGACCGCCTCCCCCGAGACAGCCGAGGCCGGAGCGGGCCATGGGTTGGGTCCGGCCGGAGACGCGGGCGCCCGCCCGGATCCCACCGGCACCTGCCGGGCGGAGTCGGCGGCCGCGGGCTCGGAGGAGCCCAGCAGCGCCGGCGGCCTCAGCAGCAGCTGCAGCGACCCGAGCCCTCCTGGGGAATCGCCGAGCCTGGACTCCCTGGAGTCATTCTCGAACCTGCATTCTTTCCCCAGTAGCTCCGAGTTCAATAGTGAGGAGGGAGCTGAGAACAGGGTCCCCGAGGAAGAGGAGGAGGAGGAGGGCGCGGCAGTGTTGCCCGGGGCTGTGCCTCTGTGCAAAGGGGAGGAGGAGGGGGAGGAGGAGGAGGGGGAGGCAGCTCAGGTGCTGGCGGCCTCCAAGGAACGCTTCCCGGGACAATCTGTCTATCACATCAAGTGGATCCAGTGGAAGGAAGAGAACACACCCATCATCACCCAGAATGAGAATGGACCCTGCCCTTTGCTGGCCATCCTCAATGTTTTGCTTCTGGCCTGGAAGGTACATTCTGCAGCTTTCTATTCCCTACACTTTTGGGGAGGGAGAAAACGGGGTGAGGGAGCTGCTGCATGTCAGCTGATGGCTTCCTCCTTTCTTTCCTCGTCATGAGGCCCCTTTTCTTCTTACGCGAAATTCATTCCGGGACTCCCTTGTTGAAAGAATATTCTCATATGTATATCAGAAGGAATTGCCGGCAACCTCAGGTCTCTCTTGTAATGTTTAAATGAGCGTTCAACATTCAGTTGTGGTTGATAGACTTACAAACAACTAGGACTTAGAGCATCCTAAAACCTACGATTTTTTAAAAACTATATTTTGAATGTTATTTCTATCTTACTGACTTTATCACATATGCAGAAGAGTGAAGAATTTGGGGGAATGATCTTCAGAAGATACCATGAATCCATGATATCAGGGAGCGAGTTTTGATGGTTTTGTTTGCTCTATTTTCCAACTAATGCTTGCTCCATTTGGGTGTGGATACTTAAGGAAATGGTGATAGGGAAGATGTGGCCCCTTAGACAAATTCCATTTAAGGAAAAGCATTGGTCTGAGACTCAATTACCATCTCTTCTTGGTTTTCAAAGATTATATTTTCGTTTTATGCGTGATTTTTACTTGCCTCATTTCTTTGGATCTACTTAAGTAGTTTGGCATTATTATTAACCGCTCATCAGAATGTGTTAAGGGAGCTGAAATTGTAGCAACTACAATAAGATATATTCGAGGTAAAGGAGCAAAAAAGAGAAGGGCCCTTCAAAAGTAAGTGTATTGAAACCTCAGAGTGAGTTGCCTGTAAATGAAGTGTCTTATTTAAGCTTGCAGTTTTAGGGTGCTGAGAAGATGCATCTTATAGCACATATTTTATTTTCAAATTGATAATTGTGTCTACACATAAAATGTCCCCAGGAAAAACATCTGGATTATTCTGACCTGTTAGGAAGAAAATCAAGTAAAGGGAATAGTATTTATTACATGCTTTTGTCTTCCTGTTACTAGCAAGGGCTGATGCAAAAGAAATAAGATTAGAAATCTTACCAATACGTGGTACATAATGGCACTCAAATGTTTTGAGGGAAGACTGCGTCTGCTCTTGAAGAGCTGTCGAGCTCTTTGGGGTTGCAGCATTGCTTTACTTGAAATTATTAAAGAACTATGCAAAACAGTACACTATAAATAGTGGGTTATAGGAAACAGATTGAAATGCATTAGATATCCCAAAAGGGGAAATTTTCCTTTGGTCTGGCATAGTCCCAGAGAGCCTCATGGAATTTGTGGGTCTTGAACCAAGCTTTTAAGGAAAAGTAAAATTTAAAAGAATAGGAAAATGGAATCCCTGGGAGAGGGAAGGGTGTAAACAAAAGTGATGAAAATAGAATGGATATTGTGTGTGTGTGTGTGTGTGTGTATTGGATGACAGGAATGGTAAGTTCATATTGGAGAATAATAGAAAATAAAATTGTAAAGGGGAAGAAGAGCCATTTGATGAAGACCCTTGAATGTCAGACTAGAGAGAGTTGTAGGAAGGAATAATAATTTCCTTCAGGCTTTTCTGTCTTCTTAGTTTCTATATAGTACTCCAGAAGTTCAGAGGAAGGAGCAAATACTGTGATCTGGAATATTTGGGGCTAGATGAGCACTGAGCCGACTGGTTGAAAGAGTGGCTTCAGTGGATGATTAAACATTTGGGTTCCCACTATGTGCGAAGTACTAGAAATACAAAGATGAGTAAGATGTAAGCTTGCCCTCATTTAGTTCACTATTACTGGAGAGACAGACATATAAACAATAATTACAGTACAATGTGAAAAGTTCTAAATGTGCTATAGAATTACAGAGAAAGGGTAATTGGGAATGGGATGTGTCAAGGGAAAGCTTCATAGAAGAGGTAACCTATGAACTGGGTCTGAAGAATGAGTGAGAGAAGGCCTTCCAGGCAGAGGGAATAGTGTACATAATCAAAGATGCCGAAGCAGAAAAGGGGTTATTCTATCTGGGGACTCCAGCCTTGGTTGCAGTGCAGAGGAGGAGGGGAAGGAAACGGCAATAGCAGGAAATAAAATTGATAGGTTGGGTTAGGCTGGGAATGAGCACACATGCTAATGAATTTGGAGGTTATTTTATAAATCTATGCTTCCTAGCCTTTCTGCCTCCAGGCTATTGCTGCACACAAAAATTACTCATCAGTAATCATCAATGATTGATAGGGAGACGGTTTAAGAGAAGCAGGGTTGGATAGAGCAGTGTTCTCAAAGTGAGCCAAGGGTTTTAGAGGTCAAAACTATTTTCATAATAATACTATGCTATCTGCGTTTTTCACTGTCATTCTCTCACAAGTGTCAGTGAAGTTTTCTAGGCTACATGATGTGTGATGACATCATTGCTCTGACAGTTAGTGGAATGTGTGCTTTTGTATTCTTGTGATTAAAATTTTTCTCAGTTTTCGTTTCCAGTATGGTAAGTATCGATAGATATAACCCACATAGACAAAAGCTCTTTGGGGTCCTCAATAATTTTTAGGACTGTAGAGGGTCCTGAGACCAAAAAGTTTGAAAAATGCTATAGTAGAGAAAAATAGTAAATAGACTATAAAGGTAGTTGTCAGATTTCAGAGGACCCATCACTAGGATTGTTTAGACTTTGTATATAGCTGATGATAGGGAGCTATTATAAATTACTGGACAGAGGAATGACATGATGAAAGTGGTCTTTTCATTTGAGATTAGGCTAGGGGTAAGATTGTTGTGAGTGTAGCAGGAAGAATCGATGAGGATAGTTCTTTTGGATGGGGAATTCTTTGCCCCTTCTTTTTGATGAGGATAATGTCACAGCCTAAATGATGAATTGATCACTAACTAGGTATAGGAAATGAAGGAGATGACACCACTTTTTCTAATCTGGGTAGTAGAGATTGCTTGGCTCATTCAAAAGATAGAGAAGGTGCTTTAGATGGGAAAGTTAATGTCAAACTTTGGTTGTGTCCGGTTGGAAATGGTTGATAGTGGGACATAAAAATATAAATGTTCATATGCCTTTAGAAGCATGGGCTGGGTCTCAGAAAAGAGGTCAAAATTATTGAAAATTGAATTGGGGAATTACTGCATAGATAGAAGTATGGTAGCTACGAGAATAAATGAATTCTCCATGGATAGTGGTGAGCAATAGTTCTCAATTTTTTTCCATCCCAATATATGTAAGAAACTACGAATTGCCAGCATACACATCCTCCCTATCCTCCCTCTATTTCCCCACTCCCTCTTCCACCCCGTTCTCCAGTAGACATAGAGAAAACAGGAATAAAGATTAAACTTGGTGAGGGGAGGGGAATGCTAAGCATTAAGAACAAGAGAGTGTAAAAGAAACTATTGGAGGCACAATTTGAGATATGAATGAGAACTAGAAATAGGACAATGCCATGATAGTCTGGGAGAGAGACTGTGATAAAAAAGTGGTCAGTTACCACTGTCAAATGCAACAGCATCAAGGAGCTCATGGAGTAAGAAAGATTTTGCCAAAAAGGACCGATGTGGGGACAAGGTCACTGAAAAGTCAGAATAATATGAGCTCCTCAGGATAGGTGGTAAAAGTTCTCTAGGAGAAAAGGAACAACAATCTCATTTTCTGAAGTAATGGAAGGAATGGGACAAGGAAAATACAGAGACAAAGTCATGTTAAGATAGAGAGGCAGATGGAAAGGCAGGTGAAGCCTTGAGGATTCGTTCTCCTTTTTGGCAGAATAACAATTGACCTCATCAGTAATAGCTATCAAACTTGTCAGTAATTAAGAAGGAGAGAAGTTATAAAGCATCCAGAGGAAGGTTTTGTAGGAAAAGTACATTGTATTTTAAAGAAGTTCTAATGTCATTGGAGATTGTGCCTAGGAATTTCATGTATGAGTAGAAAGTAATAAGTGGTAATGGATAAATTGGGGTATTCTTTAAACACTTTTAGCCTATCAACTTTGCTTTGTTTTTGGTTTTTCCCTAGTATTTCTCTTATACCTGGAAATAGGAGCTGGAAGAATGGCTGGTTAGTGTTATAGGGGATTGGGCTTTAAAGGGTTGATTCCTGAAGAGTCAATGGAATTAGAGTTGAAAATGAAACAGTTGATCATCTCTTTGGGGGGAGGATGAAGTAATGAGAAAAATCACTAAATTGAACATACTGGGAGGATTTGGGTGATTCAAAGGAAGTGCCCTGGTTCTGGATGAGAGGTGACAGTTAAAATTATCAAACAGGGGCCAGCCATGTGGCTGAGTGGTTAAGTTTGCATGCTCCACTTCCACGGCCCAGGGTTCGGACCCTGGGTGTGGACATGGCACCGCTCATTAGGCCATGTTGAGGCGGTGTGCCACATGCCACAACTGGAAGGATCCGCAACTAGAATATACAACTGTGTACTGAGGGGATTTGGTCAGAAAAAAAAAAAAGATTGGCAACAGCTGTTAGCTCAGGTGCCAATCTCTAAAAAAGATTTAAAAAATAAAATAAAATTATCAAACAGGGTAAGTACCAAGTTGGAATTGTTGGAGTTTTAATTAAAAGTTGGTTTAGGACTGGTCGAGAGTAGGTGATCATTCATAATCTGTAAAATAGTCGAGCTGTGATAATCCAACAAATCAAGATGGAAATCTATTCATTAAATTTAATTCAAGCTCAAATTTCTAATTCTGTTTTACTGACACCAGGTAAATTTACCCTCATTTATGTCTTGGAATACATTTTTATTTTGCTTCTTTACTTTAGACTATATTTGGTGTTTTTTATAGTTTTCCCTTTCTCTTTCATTTTATCTATCAAAAACAATGCCATTTATAGGTATATTTCAGGGCTGTGACCCATTTAATTATATGTGTTTATAAAAATCACCAAGTCAGAAGATATATAAAATTCAGTTTCTGATGATACTGGCCTTAGGTTATAAATGTTGAAGTTGAGTAATGGGTACCTGGAAGTTCATTATGCTATTATTTTTCTTTTTCTTTTTTTTTCTTTTGAGGAAGATTCGCCCTGAGCTAACATCTGCTGCCAATCCTCCTCTTTTTGCTGAGGAAGATTGGCCCTGAGCTAACATCTGTGCCCATCTTCCTCCACTTTATGTGTGGGAAGCCTACCACAACATGGCTTGCCAAGCGGAGCCATGTCTGAACCCGGGATCCGAACCAGCGAACCCCTGGCTGCCAAAGTGGAATGTGCATACTTAACCACTGCGCCACCGGGCCGGCCCCTATGCTATTATTTTTCTGCTTTTGTGTAAGATTTATTTGCATTATGAAACATTTTTAAAAGTTTCTGCCTTAATATTTTTATGTTGATGAAGGTATTACTTTAATAATAGAGGGAGTCCCTGCTTTGTTATACTTTTGTTTTCTTATAGAAAATATGTTATAGGTTCTGAGGCCTACACACTCAAAAATATGTATATAATTTATACTGTACATTGTGATACAGAACATGTAATATTGTAATATGTAATCATTACATAGCATTTTAGTACAAGAAAGAATGTACTGTTCTGATTTAAGATGCTATAAGCTCATCTCCGCTCCTCCTAACCCTTTTGGGTAGAAAATTTTTTCCCTCTCTGTTTGCTTAGTAGGATATGAGACCATCTCCTACTCCAAGTCAAATTAGGATTGATACATTTGATTCTGTAGGGAAAAAAGGGGGGGGGGGGGCAAAAAGATCCCTGTCCCCGCATACCCCCCAAAAAACTCACTGGGAGCTAAATCAAACATACACCACAGGCTGAGGGAACTATTTGCCAGATTATGTGTCTAAGGCTAATTTCTTAATTTACAAAGAGCCTTTATAAATTAGAAAGAAAAAGATGGGAAACTCAATAGCAAACTGAGCAAAAGGCCATTAACAGAAAATTCAAAGAAGTTCAAGTGGACCTACCATCTGTCTCATTATCACTTGCAGAGTGAGGCACCATGAGGGTGAGCCTCTTGCCAGGAATGAGTTTTTGCTCGAGTTTTCCCTTCCTCCTTGATAGCTTTTCTTTTCTCGTACCCTTTTCACAGACATCTCTTCTTGCTTCTGACTAGGTTTTACTTTTATGTTTTTAATTTCCTGATTTGTAGGAATGTTACAATCACAAATTTTCTCATATTCCCTTTTTCCTGAAGTAGGCACACAGCTCTTTTTAGGTTTTGCAAGTGTGTTTATTACTTATAAAAATGGGAAAACAGATGATGAGCCAAACATTCCATTTCAGCCTCTGCCCACCCTGGTGTGGTTTTTCTGTTGTTGGTTTTGGGTTTTTGTTTTTGTTTTTCTGAGGAAGATTCACCCTGAGCTAACATCCACTGCCAGTCTTCCTCTTTTTGTTTGCAAGCCGCCTCTACAGCATGGCCACTGACAGATGAGTGGTGTGTGTCCACGCCTGGGAACCGAACCCAGGCCACCAAAGTGGAGCACACTGAACTTAACCACTAGGCTGCCAGGCCCTGCCCCCTCTGGGTTTTTTTTGTTGTTGTTGTTTTAAAGATTTTATTTTTCCTTTTTCTCACAAAGGCCCCTGGTACATCGTTGTGTATTTTTAGTTGTGGGTTGGGTCCTTCTAGTTGTGGCATGAGGGATGCCATCTCAGCATGGTTTGAGGAGCAGTGCCATGTCTGCACCCAGGATCTGAACCGGCAAAACCCTGGGCTGCCGAAGCGAAGTGTGCGAACTTAACCACTCGGCCACGGGGCCCTGTTTCTTATTTAATAAAATCTAAAGAGACAAAGGAGTGAAAGTTTTAGGATCATTAACAAAACCTTTAGCACTTGCTTTTGGGGTGATGGTGGTAGAGGAAAGCAAAAAGAGAAGCAACCTTTCAGGAAGGTCATTTTGTGGTTAAAAAACAATTAAGATGTGTTGATGGCTCCGAAGTATTAGTGGGAGGCAGGCATTTCTTCACTATTACACTCTTTTTGTCCCTTGTATTAGTGAACATCCAGAATATTTTATTGGCCAAGATTCAGGAAACGAATATACCACTGAGTATGCTTGTGAATGTCGCTTAAAATATTTGTGTATTCGTTGTCCTACTTCTAAAATCAGTATAGAAGTAGTCATTTCCTATTTTAAAGGTTTGAAGCAAGACATGGTAGACAGTTATTATTTGGAAATTTCAAGGCTAAACCCTGAAATCATCTGTTTGTAGAAATCTAGGATTGTAGAATGTTATTTCCCAAAAACATATACTTGTTAGTCCCTTGGCTTCTTATTTTGACAGTTTTATTGTAGGCCTACTACATTAACCAAAGCAGAGAATAAGCTATTTGTTTTTGGAATTTTCTGGTGAATGCATTTCTGCAGTGAATCTGTCTGGAATAAAAGAATGTGTAGGTCTTATTTTGTTTAAGAAACATTATTAGGTGTAAATGGGACTTCTGGATTGGTCTGACAATTGTTCAAAGTATAAACATTTACAGTGAATATAAACTACTGGGTTAAATATCAGACCTTTCAAAAGTGGTACTGAAGCACCTTGATAAAATATTATATAGTAAGTTACAATTATCTAAAGCAGGCATCAGCAAACTTTCTGTAAAGGATCAGATAGTAAATATTTTAGGCCTTCTGGGCCATATGGTCCCTGTTGCAAAGATTCATCTCTGCTATTCTAGTGCAAAAGCAGCCAAAGACAATATATAAACAAATGAAAGTGGCTGTGTTCCAATGAAACTTTACTTAGAAAAACAAGCAGGGGACCATAAATTGCTGATGAGTTTCAATTAAAAAATACATCATATGTGGAAACTCTCTGTACTTTCTGCTCAATTTTTCTGTAAACCTAAAACTTCAAAAAAGCATGTCAAAGAAAGTAAAAATAATTTAGAATCAGGTAATGATCAAAACCTCCATGGCATCTCTTGGTTTTCACTGAGTGTTAAATCTGCTTGATGACTAAGTCGTAAGCATCAACTGTCATGTATGCTCTCCAAGGGTCTCAAACTGTTTTATTTTATAGGGATCTTTTTTAGATCTTATTTTATTTATTGATTAAAACAAACAGAAAATTGTGACATGTGATTACCACATTTAGTAACACAAACACCCAGAGCACCTTCTTCAACACTTGGGGGAATTGTTGGAGAAATTGCTGATTTATGTTATGTTGCTATTCTCCTATCACTGATGTATTAATTACTTTGTTTGAGTTTCCATCCTACAGTATTTATTTTTCTCCTATTCTATGAATGTGCCATGGAGTATGCTTTTGAATAAGTCTGTTAAAATATTTACAATTATCGGCTGTAATATCTCTGTAACTAATCTGATAATTAATTTGAAAAATTATTTTAAACTAGTGTTGCAGCTGAATTAACTTTACAAACTTAAATATGATTATAATGTATCTACTTTTAACTTTTTTATTGTGAAAGATAATACATACAGAAAAGTATATAAAACAGATATGTCCAGTTTAACAAATCATAAAGCAAACAGCAGTGGAACTACCATGCAAGTCAAGAAATAGAGCATTGGGGCCGGCCCCCTTGCCGAGTGGTTAAGTTCGCGCACTCTGCTTCGGCGGCCCAGAGTTTCTTCAGTTCGGATCCTGGGCGTGGACATGGCATTGCTCATCAGGCCATGCTGGGATGGCATCCCACAGGCCACAACTAGAAGGACCCACAACTAAAACTATACAACTATGTACGGGGGGTTTTGGGGAGAAAAAGGAAGAATAAAATCTTTAAAAGTAAATTAGAAAGAAAGAAATAGAGCATTGCCAGCACCCCAAAAGCCTCTTATATGCCCCTTTCCAACTAGAACTCCTTACCCCTGGGGCTAACCATAATCCTGAGTTTTATAGTATCCATTTCCTTACTTTTCTTTATAGTTTTAGCACCAAGTTTGTAGCTCTAAACAATATAGTTTAATTTTGCCAATTTTTTTTTTTTTAGAGATTGGCACCTGAGCTAACAACTGTTGCCAATCTTCTTTTTTTTTTCTGCTTTTTTCCTCCCCAAATCCCCCCAGTACATAGTTGTATATTTTAGTTGTGGGTCCTTCTAGTTGTGGCATGTGGGACGCCACCTCAGTATGGCCTCATGAGCAGTGTCATGTCCACACCCAGGATCCAAACAGGCGAAACCGTGGGTTGCCAAAGCAGAGTGTGCAAACTTAACCACTCGGCCACGGGGCCGGCCCCTAATTTTTGCCTGTTTTCAAACTTTACAGGTGGAATCATACAGTTTGAATTCTTCAGTGAATGACTAATATTTTACTACTGTATTCATTGTAGCCATTCAACGATAAAAATGGCCAAGGTAGACTGAAGTAATGGAATATTGAGCTGTATTCAAGCTTGTCCTCAGTAAAACTGCTCTGTGGGTGACCTGTCACAACACATTTAGTGCCTCTTCCTGTCCTTTAACCACATTTTCTATCATGCAGGATGCCGTTGCAGGTGCCTAATGATAATCATGGTGGGTTGTGAAAGGCATAGCACTTGGCTTTGAAAACAGAGTTCTCAATGTCTCTGTGAGATCTTGTATTACCCCGTAAATTTTATCTTGATAGGATTGATTTTATGTTTTATAAAGATTAGTTATAAAGATTTTAATAATGTGAATGTTAATGCATACATATAAGAGATACCTATATATGCATACATACTTGTGTTTCTGACTGAAGAAACACTTTAGTCACCTAAAACATTTGATTTTATAGAAAAAATACTTTGTTTTTCAGGTGAAACTTCCACCGATGATGGAAATCATAACTGCTGAACAGCTGATGGAATATTTAGGTTAGTGTTGAAAAGTGGATGATTTTATATCTCTTTCAAAATAAAACAAATTTTTCAAAGCTAATATATTGCTGAATCTTGCCTTTCTGAAGTGCTATTATATAATCTATTTTAAAATTATAATTTTGAATCTCTTAATTAAAAATGCTTATGTTTGCTACTGTTTTTAGATGTTAAAGCCTTCTTTCTTTCTTTTTTTAAAGCCTTCTTTCAGACCATTAAAATTCTGTAATATAAATCAGGAGACTGGATGATATCTAGAAAACAACAAGATACATATTAATTCCAATAAGTTGCAGAATGGGAAATGGCACAGAAACTCTGACCTCGCATGTAGAAAGTGTTAAAAAAATATCACGTAGACTTGAATTAAAGACCCAGGAGATGATTTAGAGCAGTGCTACCCAAAGTATGATTCATGGACCTGTGCCAGTGTAGGAAATGTTAACTAGCCTGGAGTGTGATAGGGGCTTGTACCAGAATGTAAAACATTTACATTAGCAAGCACATTGTTTAGTTCATCTGAAATTTTTCCAGAGCAAAATCTTCTTCATGAAGGAAGCAGTGTATTGAATTGCATTCTTACGCAAGCTTCTTATTTCAAAACAGTCCAGTAATACACAGTTTGCAGACCAGCTGCATTGAGTAGAACTTGTTTACAGAGCAGGTAGTTGTATATCACACTGTAGTCTTTTACAGTTTAGCAAATAAGAATTTATATATTTATACTATTACCAAATAGGAAATCTTAATCCATATTCTTACTCTTTTTTTAGTAATTAAATTTTTATTTAAAAAAAATCTTGCCAACTGATTAGTTTGTCTACAACATTCCAGACAACTAGCTGATTTTTTTTTTTTAAGATTTTATTGTTCCTTTTTCTCCCCAAAGCCCCCGAGCATATAGTTGTGGGTCCTTCTACTTGTGGCATGTGGGACGCCACCTCAACATGGCTTGATGAGCGGTGCCATGTCGGCATCCAGGATCTGAACTGGTGAAACCCTGGGCCGCCAAAGTGAACTTAACCCCTTGGCCACGGGGCCAGCCCCACTAACTGATTTTTTGTAAGATATAGGCTTAGTTAAATAATTGAGATTGCAGCTTTTGGAAGATGCTTTTCTTTATGTAATCTCGTTCACTGGCTAGGGAACTTCATAGTTATGGGTAGATTACTTTGAATACCTAGATATCTGGAAATAGAATTTCTATTTATAGCTCTTTTAGTCTAGCCTAGTGATTCTTAAAGTTTGTGATTTCTAAATTATATTTTGTGGGGAAAGCTGAAATATGTTTGGTGCTTTTGAGGAATAGCCAGAATTGACTGCCAAAAAGTGTGCAAAGGGGAGGTAGTAGGAGATGAGATTAGAGAGGTAATGGGGTCAGATCATATAGGGTCCAGTAGGCTATTATAGCGACTTTGACTTTTGCTGTGAGTGAGCTGGGAAGCCATTAGAGGATTTTGAACAGAGGACTAACATGATTTGACTTTGAATTTAACAAGAATTCTCTGGCTTTTATGTTGAAAATAGAGCTTAGAGCGGGGGTAAGGATAGAAGCAGAGAGATCGGTTAGAAAGCTATTACAACTGGCAAAAGATCATGGCTTCAAACAGGGTAGTAGAAGTGGAGATTATAAAATGTGGTCAGTTCTGGACATAGAGCTGCCAGAATTTGCTTATCAGTTGAATGTGGGGTGAGAGTGAGAGGGGAGTCAAGGATCATCCCATGGTTGTTTTTTTGTGGTTATTTTATTTTTATTTTTTTTTATTGAGTTTATGATAGTTCACAATCTTGTGAAATTTCAGTTGTACATTATTGTTTGTCGGTCGTGTTGTAGGTGCACCCCTTCACCCTTTGTGCCCAACCCCCAGCCCCTTTTCCCCTGGTAGCCCCTCATCTGTTCTCTTTGTCCACATGTTTAAATTCCTCATATGAGTGGAGTTGTACAGAGATTGTCCTTCTCTATCTGGCTTATTTCACTTAACATAATTCCCTCAAGGTCCATCCATGTTGTTGCAAATGGGAGGATTTTATTCTTTTTTATGGCTGAGTAATATTCCATTGTATATCTATACACCATATCTTCTTTATCCAATCATCTGTTGATGGACATTTAGGTTGCTTCCACGTCTTAGCTATTGTAAATAATGCTGCAATGAACATAAGGATGCATGGGACTTTTGGAATTCCTGATTTCAAGTTCTTTGGATAGGTACGCAGTAGTGGCATGGCTGGGTCATATGGTATTTCTATTTTTAGTTTTTTGAGAAGTCTCCATACTGTTTTCCATAGTGGCTGCACTGATTTGCACTCCCACCAGCAGTACATGAGGGATCCTTTTTCTCCACAACCTCTCCAACACTTGTTACTTTTTGTTTTGGATATTTTTGCCATTCTAACGGGTGTAAGGTTATATCTTAGTGTAGTTTTGATTTGCATCTCCCTGATGATCAGTGATGATGAACATCTTTTCATGTACCTATTGGCTGTCCGTATATCTTCTTTGGAGAAATGTCTGTTCATGTCTCCTGCCCATTTTTTGATCAGGTTGTTTGATTTTTTGTTGTTGAGTTGTGTGAGTTCTTTATATATTATGGAGATTAACCCTTTGTCGGATATATGACTTGCAAATATTTTTTCCCAATTAGTGGGTTGTCCTTTTGTTTCAATCCTGTTTTCCCTTGCCTTGAAGAAGCTCTTTAGTTTGATGAGGTCCCATTTGTTTATTCTTTCTGTTGTTCCCCTTCTCTGAGAAGACATGGTGTCTGAAAAGATCCTTTTAATACTGATGTCAAAGAGTGTACTGCCTACATTTTCCTCTAGAAGCCTTATGGTTTCAGGTCTGACCTTTAGGTCTTTGATCCATTTAGAGTTTATTTTTGTGAATGGTCAATTTTCATTCTTTTACATGTGGCTTTCCAGTTTTCCCAGCACCATTTGTTGAAAAGACTTTCTTTTCTCCATTGTAGGCCCTCAGCTCCTTTGTCGAAGATTAGCTGTCCATAGATGTGTGGTTTTATTTCTGGGCTTTCAATTCTGTTCCATTGATCTGTGCACCTGTTTTTGTACCAGTACCATGCTGTTTTGATTACTGTAGCTTTGTAGTATGTTTTGAAGTCAGGGATTGTGATGCCTCCGGCTTTGTTCTTCTTACTCAGGATTGCGTTAGCAATTCAGGGTCTTTTGTTGCCCCATATGAATTTTAGGATTCTTTGTTCTATTTCCATAAAGAACGTCATTGGGATTTTGGGATTGCATTGAATCTGTAGATTGCTTTAGGTAGTATGGACATTTTAACTATGTTTATTCTTCTAATCCATGTACATGGAATGTCTTTCCATCTCTTTATGTCCTCATCCCCATTTCTTTCAGGAAAGCCTTGTAGTTTTCGTTGTATAGGTCCTTCAGTTCCTTAGTTAAATTCACCCCGAGGACCCCGAGGTATTTTATTCTTTTTTGTTGCAATTGTGAATGGTATTGTGTTCTTGAGTTCTTTTTCTGTTAGTTCATTAGAGTATAGAAATGCTACTGATTTATGTAAGTTGATTTTATATCCTGCAACTTTGCTGTAGTTGTTGATTATTTCTAAAAGTTTTCCAATGGATTCTTTGGGGTTTTCTATATGTAAGATCATGTCATCTGCAAACAGCGAGAGTTTCACTTCTTCCCTCCCTATTTGGATTCCTTTTATTCCTTTCTCTTGCCTAATTGCTCTGGCCAAAACCTCCAGTACTATGTTAAATAAGAGTGGTGATAGAGGGCATCCTTGTCTCGTTCCTGTTTTCAGGGGGATGGCGCTCAGTTTTTGCCCATTGAGTATGATGTTGGCTGTGGGTTTGTCATATATGGCCTTTTTTATGTTGTGGTAATTTCCTTCCATCCCCATTTTGTTCAGAGTTTTTATTATAAATGGCTGTTGGATCTTGTTAAATGCTTTCTCTGCATCTATTGAGATGATCATGTGGTTTTTATTCCTCAATTTGTTGATATGGTGTATCACGTTGATTGACTTGCGGATGTTGAACCATCCCTGAGTCCCTGGTATGAATCCCACTTGATCATGATGTATGATCCTTTTGATGTATTGCTGAATTCGAGTTGCCAAAATTTTGTTGAGAATTTTTGAAATCTATGTTCATCAGCGATATTGGCCTGTAGTTCTCCTTTTTCGTGTTGTCCTTGTCAGGCTTTGGTATGAGCATGATGTTGGCCTCATAGAATATGTTAGGAAGTGTTCCATCCTCCCTAAATTTTTGGAATAGCTTGAAAGGTATAGGTATTAAATCCTCTGAAAATTTGGTAGAATTCCCCAGGAAAGCCATCTGGTCCTGGGGTTTTATTCTTTGTGATGATTTTGATTGCTGTTTCAATCTCCTTGCTTGTGATTGGTCTGTTCAGACTGTCTGCTTCTTCTTGACTTAGCTTTGGGAAATTGTAAAAGTCTAAGAATTTATCCATTTCCTCTAGGTTATCCATTTTGTTAGCATATAGTTTTTCATAGTATTCTCTTATAATCCATTGTATTTCTGCGGAGTCTGTTGTTATTTCTCCTCTTTCATTTCAGATTTTGTTTATTTGAGCTTTCTCTCTTTTTTTCTTCATAAGACTGGCTAGGGGTTTGTCAATTTTATTTATCTTCTCAACAAACTGGCTCTTTGTTTCATTGATCCTTTCTACTGCCTTTTTTGTTTCAATAGCATTTATTTCTGCTCTGATTTTTATTATTTCTCTCCTTTTGCTGACTTTGGACTTTGTTTGTTCTTCTTTCTCTAATTCAGTTAGGTGTAATTTGAGGTTGCTTATTTGGGATTTTTCTTGTTTGTTAATGTGTGCTTGTATTGCGATGAATTTCCCTCTTAATACAGCTTTTGCTGTATCCCATATGAGTTGGTATGACATGTTATCATTTTCATTTGTCTCCAGATATTTTTTGATTTCTTCAATGATCCATTGCTTGTTCAATAGCATATTGTCTAGTCTTCACATCTTTGTCCCTTTCTCAGCTTTTTTCTTGTAATTAATTTCTAGCTTTATAGTATTATGATTGGAGAAGATGCTTGCTATTACTTCAGTTTTTTAAAATTTATAGAGGCTTGCCTTGTTTCCCAACATATGGTCTATCCTTGAGAATGTTCCATGTGTACTTGAGAAGAATGTGTATTCTGCTGTTTTTGGATGGAGTGTCTATATATGTCTATTAAGTCAAACTGTTTTAGCTTTTCATTTAATTCCACTGTTTCCTTGTTGATTTTCTGTCTGGATGATCTGTCCAATGATGTGAGTGAGGTGTTGAGGTTCCCTACTATTATTGAGTTATTTTTAATATCTTCTTTTAGGTTTGTTAATAGTTGCTTTATGAACTTTGGTGCTCCTGTGTTAGGTGCATAGATACTTATAAGCATTATTTCTTCTTGATGTAGTGTCCCTTTGATCATTATATACTGATCCTCTATGTCTCTCTTTACCTGCCTTATCTTGAAATCTACTTTGTCTGATGTAAGTATTGCAACACCTGCTTTCTTTTGTTTACCATTAGCTTGGATTATCATCTCCCACCCCTTCACTCTGAGCCTGTGTTTGTTGTTGCAGCTGAGGTGTGTTTCCTGGAGGCAACAGATTGTTGGATCTTGTTCTTTAATCCATCTTGCCACTCTGTGTCTTGTTATTGGAGAGTTCAATCTGTTTACATTGAGGGTGATTATCGATGCATGAGGGCTTAATGCTGTCATTCTGTCACTCATTTTCTGCTTTTCCTGCATTACCTTTGTTTCTTGTCCTGTGTGTTTTGGCCTACCCATTGACATCTGCAGTTTCTTATTTCCTTACTTATTTTTTGTGTCTCTCTTCTGTTTTTAAGGTTAGTGGCTACCCTGAAGTTTGTATTCACAATCTTGTGTATAACATAGTCCATTTTCTGGTGGCCTCTTATTTCCTTAGCCTGAACTGATTCAGTCCCTTTCCTCCTTCCCTCCTAAGTTATTATTGTCATCTCTTATTCCAACTTGTGTTGTGAGTTTGTGGTTAAAGTGATAAGATTGTCTTTGTTTTTGGTGTTTTCCTTCCCTTTATCCTAATGCTATAGTTGTATATTTGCTATCCTATTCTGATTCTATCTACTTATCTCTTTATTCTGTGTTTTGTGACCCCTTTCTCCCTTTTTTTCTTTTTTCAGGTATGAGGGCCTTCTTGAGTATTTCTTGTGGGGGGGGGGGGCGGTCTCGTGGCTACGAAGTCCCTTAGCTTTTGTTTGTCTGGGAAAGATTTAATTTCTCCCTCATATCTAAAGGATATTTTTGCTGGATAGAGTATTCTTGGCTGAAGATTGTTATCTTTTAAAGTTTTGAATATGTCATTCCAATCTCTCCTAGCTTGTAAGGTTTCTGCAGAGAAATCTGCTGAAAGTCTGATAGGGGTTCCTTTGTAGGTTATTTTCTTCTGCCTTGCTGCCCTGAGTATTCTTTCTTTGTCATTCACTTTTGCCAGTTTTACTACTATATGCCTTGCAGTAGGTCTTTTTACATTGACATATCTAAGAGACCCGAAAGCTTCCTCCACACATATTTCTCTCTCATTCTCTAGATTTGGGAAGTTCTCTACTATTATTCCTTTGAGCACACTTTCTGCTCCATTCTCCTTTTCGTCCCCCTCGGGGATTCGAATTATTCTTATATTGCATTTCCTCATTGAGTCAACTATTTCTCAGAGATTTTCTTCATTCCTTTTTATTCTTAATTCTCTCTTTTCCTCTGTCTGGAGACATTCAACCTGTCTATCTTCGATTATGCTGATTTGCTCCTCTATGGCATCTACATGGGCATTCAGGGAATCCATATTCTGTTTTATCTTGCGCATTGTATTTTTCATCTCTAGTATTTCTGATTGATTCTTCTTTATAGTTTCAATCTCTTTTGTGAAGTAACTCCAGAACTCATTGACTTGTTTCTCTATATTTTCCTTTACCTCATTGAGTTTTTTGACTGTAGCTATTCTAAATTCATTTTCATTTAGTTTACTTATTTCTGAGTCCTCAGGGCATAATTCTGGGTGCTTGTTTTCCCTCTGGTCTGGAGATTTGATGAATTGATGGATGCTGGAAAAAGGACGGGTCTTCCCCATGGTGCTATTTTTCGGTTGCAGTTACAGCCCGTGACCACTAGATGGGGGTCAAGAGCGCATATTCTGAGTGCTCTGCCTTTACCTCAGATCACCCGCACAGCACGGGTTGGGGGAGGGAGGGGCACCTTCTCTCACACCCAGACTCGGTTTCCCAATCAGCTCTCGCTATCTGCTCTCCTGGGGTCTTGGCTTGCTGAGGTCAACCCATGAAGCTTTCCCCCCCATTAGAGGGCTTCCATCTGGGCTGCACAGCCGTGGCAGTCGTGGGTGGTCCTGCAGATGCAGGACCCCTCCGCTGCTCCTCCCCTCTCGGAGCCTCCCAAGTAGCAATCCCAGTCTTTAGGGGAGGGAGGGAAGATCTCTCTTACCCACTTCCAGCTCCTCCAAGGGGGCCTCCAGCCTCTCCGCCCTCCATTGTTCAGCTGCTGTGGGTCTCCGAGGATTCCTGTGCTATTAGGATATTATTATTTTCTGTTGTTGTTGGAATATAGTTGCTCCTTTTTGTTGTATGTTGGAGGGGAGAGAGTCCTGGGCAAGCTCACTCGGCCATGACGCTGATATCCGACCCATCCCATGGTTTTTGACTTGAACAACTGGAAGGATAGAGGTAACATCAACTGAAACAGGAAAAAAAAATGGAAGGAACATGTTTTATGGAGGAATATCAGGATTTTGGTTTTGAGATATTTCTTGACATCCAAGTGGAGATATCAGGAAGGCAGTTGGATATGTAAATCTAGAGTTTAGAGAAGAGGTCTAGATCAGAACTGTACAATAGGTCTTTCTGTGAGGATGGAAATGTTCTGAATCCATGCTATCCAATTTGGTAACCACTAGCCGCATGTGGCTCGTGAGATCTTAAAATGTAACTAATATGACTGAGGAACTGAATATTAAATTTAATTTTAATTAATTTAAATTCATATAGCCACATGTAGCAACTGGCTAATGTATAGGACAGTGCAGATCTAGCTGTAAATTTGGAGCAGGCAACATATAAATGTTAGTTAGACTTAGTGAGGTCATGAAGAGAATGAATGTAGATAGAGAAGGCAAGAGATCAATGGACTGAGTTTGGGACATGCCATGGATTAGAAATTGGGGAAGAAGGAAGAACAGCTGTGCTCAGCCAGGTAGAAGAAAACCAGGAGACTGATTTCCTAGAATCAAATGAAGAAGAGTTTCAATGAAGAGAGAGATTAGCTGGATCAAATGCTGATAATAGGTCAATCAGGATGAAGACTAAAAAGTGACTGTTGATTGAGCCATAAGGAGGTCATTGGTAATCTCAGCAAGTGCATGGAATGAAAACCTGATTAGGGTGGGTACAAGACAAAATTGGAAACCCTCATACATAGCCAATAGGAATGTAACATAATACAGCCACTTTGGGAAGTTCCTTAATAAGTTAAACATTGAATTACCATATGACCCTGCAATTTCACCCAAGAGAAGTAAAAACACCTGTCGACACAAAAAGTTGTACAGGAATGTTCATAGCAGCATTATTCATAATAGCCAAAAAATGGAAACAACCCAAATGTACATCAACTGATGGGTAGGTAAACAAAATGTGGTATATCCATACCATGAAATATTATTCAGCCATAAAAAGGAATGTACTGATACATGGTATAATATGGATAAAACTTAAAGACATTATGCTAAGTCAAAGAAGACAAGTCAGAAAAGACCACATATTGTATGATTCCATTTATATGAAATGTCCTGAATAGGCAAATTTATAGGGACAAAAAGTAGATTAGTGGTTACTTAGAAATGGGGGACAGGGGAAGAAATAGGGATTGACTGCTAATGGGTACAGAATTTCTTTTGGGGGGGACAAAAATGTTTCAAAATTAGATTGTGATGATGATTTCACAGTCCCGTTAATACGCTTTAAATACATTGAATTTTACACTTTAAATGGATTAATTGTATGGTATGTGAATTGTGTCTCACTAAAGCTATTCTTAAAAAGAGAAAATTAGAGGAAAGGAATTGGAAAGAGTACTTTAGACAACTATAAGAACTGTCTTAGAAAGTACAGATAGTTCATCCATAGCAATAAGAGAGAAGATAGAATGTATTAAAAATAGATGCAGGTAGATGAGTAGATGTGGTTGTGGTAGCTTATAGAAGGTCTTCTGAGTGCTTTTATTTTCTCAGTGAAGTAGGAAACCAGGTCATCAGCTGAGAGTGAGAATGAAGGAGGAGTTGTTGAAGATAATTGGGAAGGTATAAAATGATTATCTAGAGGAGTGGGAAAGTGATTGGGGAGATGCAGTGTGATTCCTGAGCATTACCTCTGAGGTTAGTGAGAGCAACCAGTATGGTGGTATGATTTCTCCAGTCACATTCAGCCACATGAGTATAGGCTGAATATGGGGGAAGAGGATTTGACTAGAGCTGGGTTTTTGCCAAGTGAGTATGTGGAAGAAAGAGTCTAGAGAATTGAAGGTGTGTATAGACAGTGATTATAATGATGGACCATAGAATTTAAGTTGCATAAAAAGGAAATGAGACTATAAAAAGTTGAAGGAAAATGTAATGGGATTAGTGGATTGCAGGTCCTAATTGAGCTGAAGAATTTCTGGAGCTTGGTAATGACAAAGCCATAGGACCATAGGGAATGAGTTTCTGAGATAAGGTAGAATATAAGATTTTTGTTGGAAAAGAGGTCAAGGAACAGAAAGGCCAGGGTATTGGATAGATCATCTGTATGAGTATTAAAATTTCCAAAAATTACAGCAGGATTTGTGTTGGAGAGAGAGAGTGAGCTAGGAATGAGGGTGATTGACGTGGAAGCTGGTAAAGGACTGCAGTGAGGTGAGTGGATAATGGGTAGTATTATGTGATAGCATGAGTTTTAAAACTGAGGAATTTTAAGGAGGAGGAGGAGAGTGACGACAATAAGAAGCAAGTGGATATCTATTCCACCTCCAACCTCACTGGTAAAGAAGTATGAGAGAGAAGAGAGCTGTCACTTGAGAGGGCTGCGGTATCATCAAGGTAGAGCCAATTTCACTTAGGCAAGAAGGTGAAGGGACCATTAGGAGAAGAAAGTACCTGGAAGATTTTGCTGATGAGAGACCGTGAGTTCCAAAGGACACTGAAATTCAAGATAAGAATTTATGAATCATCAGTATGAAAATTATGTTTAAATCTGTGGAAGTTGATGAGATCATTAAGAGAGAAAGTATAAAGAGAGAAGAGAAGAGGGTCCAGGATTATCTCCTGAAGTTTCCCAGCATGCAGAGATTGGGTAGAGAAGTCTTTCTCAATCTTTTCTTCATTATTGCTCCGTAAGGAGCCTTTGTGTACATTTTTGTCTTAATTACTCACTCCAGGAAATTTTAGCGCCACAGATATAGTGTATGTTTCTTCATGTACTGTGGTCTTTTGAGGCCACTAACCATTATAATATCTAAGATATTTTCACCCCTTCCCACCAAGAATCAGTTTTCTCCCTCTTGGGGGAAATGCAAGGGGAAGAGGACAGAGAAGTAAGGGAAGGAGTAGCCAGTAGGATAGGAGAAAAGGCAAGAGAGGGTGCTGCAGTAAAGCCAAGAGAAGGAGACTGTCACAAGGAAGAAGGGGTGTTGAATACTGAAGAATGCTGTCCACGGGATTTGGCAACATGGAGGTTGTCGTAACCTTCACAGAAACAGTGTCAGTACAGTGATGGGATGGAAATGGAGTGGTGAGTTGAAGAGCATCTAGGGGGTAGGTGGAGATCTCAAGTGTGGATAACCTTGAAGAAGTTTGGCTGCAAATGGGTATGAGAAGTGGGTGAGGACTAGGAAAAAGCTTGTTGGAGAACATGTGACTTGTACTGGATTTTGAAGTATAGTTAGAGTCTAAACCCTTGTAAAGAAGTAGAAAGAATGTTACAGGGCTAGGTGGGAACTGCTTTAAGCTCAAGACAGAGGTGAAAATATGTAAGGCATATTTGGAGGAATGATGAATGAGTACATTTTAACTATAGTTGGTAAGTCTGCATTTTGTATGGTTACAGGAATGGAGATTGGATTAGGTAGGTTGTTGCTAAACTGAAGAGTCTTGGGAGCCTGGCAGAGGAGATTGAATTTACTATAGTGGGCCACCTAATCTATTATAATTTCTTAAGTAGAGTAAATAACATGTTAAATGTAGTTTTTAAGATGGTCTGGTTGAGTTCAATTAGGAAATAGTGATAGTAGTTCAGATATGGTCAAATATCAACAGATATTTGGATGCCTAATATATTTAAGTGATGAGAACATGTATTTCTGAGCCCAATTTCCTATCCGTTTCTTCCATATCCAACCACTGTCTGCCCTACTTTCTTTATTCTCAGATCATGACCATAATCACCTAAACCTGCACTGTCCAGTATAGTAGCCACTAGCCATATGTGGTTATTGAGTACTTGAAATGTTGCCAGTGTGAATCAAGATATTCTGTAACTGTAAAATATATACTGGATTTCAAAGACTTAGTGCAAAAAAAACCCAATATAAAATATCAGTAATTTTTTATATTGGTTATATGTTGAAATGATAATACTTTTAACATACTGGGCTAAATAAAATTTATTATTAAAATTAATTTTAGGTTTGGAACTCCTGGTTGAGAGAACTTAGCTACTAGGGGCAGCATGAAAGTACTGTAATCCTAACGGGAGATTGGGGGGAGAGAGCAAGAGTGATGTGAGAAAAGAGATTCTGAAGACTCCGCCTCACCAAAAGCAATCTTTATTCAAGCCAATCTTGCCAGAAAAAATTGTTTAATTTTCTAAGCTATTTGGACGTTCTCCTCTTGAGATTACTCCAGTTCTCTGGAGGAACCAGAGATGCTTTTGAGTTAATAAGCAAACACTAGTAGAAAGATTGTTAGAGAAACCATTAATTGCCTTCCTAGCACCTAGCTGAGGAAGCACAGGGAAGGGGAATTTTGATTGGCAAAGGTTAGAGGAGGAGTGAATTTTAATTTGAAAATTTCTGTTACTAGAGTATTCGAGGAGGGCCAAACATGGACATGGCTTTTTGGAGGGCTTTGGCATAGAAAAAGGAACATGACAACCTAGGATACCTAGGAAGTGCTAGGAGGTCTAATAAAATAAGGTGGGAAAGAAGTGTAGGAAGAAGGCAGAAAATGGGTAGGAAGAAATGTAAAAAACACAACACAACCTGGAATGTATAGTATGGCTTTAACCATCCAAAATAGTTCATTTGATGATGAGACTAGCATAGTATTATAGTAAGGAAAATAGTTGTTGGAATGGCAGTATTGTCAGATTTTTACAAAGATAATTTATCTTTTGAATATAAATACTATATAGAGAGGTCAGTGTTGAAGCATTTTAACTTTGCCCAGAGATAACCATGTCTCCTCTTTTCCTGATGCTCACCTAGGATAAGCTAACTACAGCCGAACCCTCTCTTCCACTTTTTGGCCTAATGCAGCTCTCAGGTTTTTGTTTCTTGATTTCTGTTTGTCTAGAATATCCCACTACCAGCAAAGTCTTATGGATTCTTTCTTTGAAATTCTTTCCTCTCTCTGTATACTGATACTTCACAACATGATTTATTGCAAACTCTATTGTTTCACCCCCCCACCAAATTAGACTACATAACAGTATCTTCCCAAAGCATCAATTTCATCCTTCACTTGCCTACTTAAAAACATAAAGATCCCTTACAATCTTTTACATACAGCCAAACTTATCTACGTATTATTTGTGATTTTCTATGATCTGATCAATTTTACTCATCCAGCCATATTTCCCACCACTTTGCAACATAAATCTTATATATAAGCTTTCTTATAAGCTGTCCATATGGCCTGATGTTTCTTAAATGTGCTTTTTCCATCACTTTTTCTCCCTGAAAGAATACTTTTTCCCTCACTGCCTTGACAAGTTCTGCCCATTTTTCTGAATCCAGTTTAGATGCTATCCTCTCCAAAGGATATTTCTGAGTGCAGCAGGCTTTATCAATATCTCTTTTCAAAATCATTTGGTACTTAAGGCATTTATAATGTTTTACACTATATTATACTTTATCAATATCTTATTCTCTGTTTCCTATATGTTGTTTGCCCAACCGAATTATTAGTTTTTAAGAGAAATATACTTTTCTTAATATTTGTTTTAACCCATTACTAAATACATAATAGACTCTCAATGGATGATTTTTGACCCAAACAGTATTGTTGACCAATTTCAGATAAAAGGTTAGATAAGGTAGACAAAACAGCACTCTTAAGAGATGATTTATTTAGTTATCTAAAACCGAAAGATGTTTCTTTAGAAACTCAAACTCAGCCTTTTAAAAATATCTGATTCTGTTTTTACAAACTTTCCTAAAAATATAGATATCTATTGCTTCATATCATATCACCCCACAATTTAGAGGCTTAAAACAATGAACATTTATTATTTCACAGTGTCTGTAGGTCAGGAATCTGGGCGCAGT
The DNA here is from genome assembly GCF_021613505.1 of Equus quagga. Classification (NCBI taxonomy): domain Eukaryota; kingdom Metazoa; phylum Chordata; class Mammalia; order Perissodactyla; family Equidae; genus Equus; species Equus quagga. The sequence goes on from NC_060268.1 coordinate 53,260,470, forward strand.
GGAGCTGAGTGGCTCTGGCTCAAGGTCTCTCACGAGGTTGTAGTCAGGTTGGCAGCGGGGCTACAGTCTCATCTCTAGGCCCAACTCAGGAGGGTCGGCTTCCAAGCTGACTCATATGATTGTTGGCAGGATTCAGTTCCTCACAGGTTTGGACTGAGGTCCCCAGTTCCTCGTTGGCTGTGGCCAGAGGCTCCCTTCAGTTCCTTGCCATACAAGACTCCCAATAAAGCAGCTCAGAACATCATAGCAGCTGGCTTTCCTCAGAGTGAACAAATGAGGGAGCACCATGACGAAAGCCACAGTATTTTCTATTCTAATTTCGCAAGTAACATCTCATTACTTCTGTCATATTTTATTCACTAGAAGTGAATCAATAAATCCAATCCACGAGGGCTGGCCCCGTGGCCGAGTGGTTAAGTTCGCGTGCTCCACTGCAGGCAGCCCAGTGTTTCTTTGGTTCGAATCCTGGGCGCAGACATGGCAATGCTCATCAAGCCACGCTGAGGAGGCGTCCCACGTGCCACAACTAGAAGGACCCACAACGAAGAATATACAACTATGTACCGGGGGGCTTTGGGGAAAAAAAGGAAAAAATAAAATCTTAAAAAAATAATAAAATTTAAAACAAAAAATAAATAAATAAAAATAAATCCAATCCACACTCACAGGAAGGGGATTATACCAAGGTGTGAATACCAGGAGATGGGGATCACTGAGGTCCATCTAAGAGGCTACCTACCTTAGCCAGGCTATTCTTCTCTTGTCTAGAGAACCTTCCTGGCCTCAGGAAAAGAAATGTTGCTCATCTGAGTCTTTCCCAATAATTATTCTACCCCTAGTACCTAAGCTTAAATCTGTGATAGCATATCCAGGGTCATTTAATATTGAATTATATCTTCTTCTGCATCCTGACCCCCTAAAACGTTCGCCAGGAGAACATATACAGTCCTCTATCACAATAAATACAGACCTTAAATTAAATATATGATACAAGGATAGCACTTATTTATTTGAGTAAATACGGTATAGAATTTACTTTAAAATAAAGCATAGTTTTCTGTTAAATGCTGTATCAAAATCTCAACACAAAAATATACAACGTGCCATGTATAGTAAGGACTTAAAAATATTTATTAAATAGACTTGCTTATAGATTTTTTTATTAAGATTATGATAGTTTACAACCTTGTGAAATTTCAGTTGTACATCATTGTTATTCTTATTGTGGGTACACCACTTCACCCTTTGTGCCCTCCCCCCACCCCGCCTTTCCCCTGGTAACCACCGATCAGATCTCCTTGTCTCTATGTTAACTTCCACCTGTGAGTGGAGTCATACAGAGTTCGTCTTTCTCTGTCTGGCTTATTTCACTTAACATAATACCCTCAAGTTCCATCCACACTGATGTGAATGGGACGATTTTGTCCTTTTTTATGGCTGAGTAGTATTCCATTGTGTGTATATACCATATCTTCTTTATCCAATCATCAGTTGCTGGGCACTTAGGTTGGTTCCATGTCTTGGCTATTGTAAATAATGCTGCGATGAACATAGGGGTGCATGGGACTCTTGGAATTGCTGATTTCAGGTTCTTAGGATAGATACCCAGTAGTGGGCTGGCTGGGTTATAAGGTATTTCTATTTTTAACTTTTTGAGAAATCTCCATACTATTTTCCACAGTGGCTGCACCAGTTTGCATTCCCACCAACAGTGTATGAGGGTTCCTTTTTCTCCACAACCTCTCCAACATTTGTCACTCTTGGTTTTGGATATTTTTGCCATTCTAACAGGTGTAAGGTGATATCTTAGTGTAGTTTTGATTTGCATTTCCCTGATGATTAGTGATGATGAGCATCTTTTCATGTGTCTATTGGCCATCCTTATATCTTCTTTGGAGAAATGTCTGTTCATGTCCCCTGCCCATTTTTTGATTGGGTTGTTTGATTTTTTGTTGTTGAGCTGTGTGAGTTCTTTATATATTATGGAGATTAAGCCTTTGTCGGATAAGTAACTTGTAAATATTTTATTCCCAATTAGTGGGCTGTTTTTTTGTTTCAATCCTGTTTTCCCTTGCCTTGAAGAAGCTCTTTAGTCTGATGAAGTCCCATTTGTTTATTCTTTCTATTGTTTCCCTCGTCTGAGGAGTTATGGTGTCTGAAAAGATTCTTTTGGAACTGATGTCAAAGAGTGTACTGCCTATATTCTCTTCTAGAAGACTTATTGTTTCAGGCCTAATCTTTAGGTATTTGATCCATTTAGAGTTTATTTTTGTGAATGGTGAAAAAGAGCGGTCAATTTTCATTCTTTTACATGTGGCTGTCCGGTTTTCCCAGCACCATTTGTTGAAGAGACTTTCTTTTCTCCATTGTAGGCCCTCAGCTCCTTTGTCGAAGATTAGCTGTCCATAGATGTGTGGTTTTATTTCTGGGCTTTCAATTCTGTTCCATTGGTCTGTGCACATGTTTCTGTACCAGTACCATGCTGCTTTGATTACTGTAGCTCTGCAGTATGTTTTGAAGTCAGGGATTGTGATGCCTCCGGCTTTGTTCTTCTTACTCAGGATTGCTTTAGCAATTCGGGGTCTTTTGTTGCCCCATATGAATTTTAGCATTCTTTGTTCAATTTCTGTAAAGAATGTCATTGGGATTCTGATTGGGATAGCATTGAATCTGCAGATTGCTTTAGGTAGTATGGACATTTTAACTATGTTTATTCTTCCAGTCCATGTGCATGGAGTGTCTTTCCATCTCTTTATGTCGTCATCAATTTCTTTCAAGAAAGTCTTGTAGTTTTCATTGTATAGATCTTTCACTTCCTTGGTTAAATTTATCCCAAGGTATTTTATTCTTTTCGTTGTGATTATGAATGGGATTGAGTTCTTGAGTTCTTTTTCTGTTAGTTCATTAGAGTATAGAAATGCTACTGATTTATGTATGTTGATTTTATATCCTGCAACTTTGCTGTAGCTGTTGATTGTTTCTAATAGTTGTCCTATGGATTCTTTGGGGTTTTCTATATATAAGATCATGTCATCTGCAAACAGCGAGAGTTTCACTTCTTCCCTCCCTATTTGGATTCCTTTTATTCCTTTCTCTTGCCTAATTGCTCTGGCCAACACCTCCAGTACTATGTTGAATAGGAGTGGTGAAAGTGGGCACCCTTGTCTTGTTCCTGTTCTCAGAGGGATAGCTTTCAGTTTTTGTCCGTTGAGTATGATGTGGGCTGTGGGCTTGTCATATACGGCCTTTATTATGTTGAGATACTTTCCTTCTCTGGGCATTTTATTGAAGGTTTTTATCATAAATGGATGTTGGATCTTGTCGAATGCTTTCTCTGCATCTATTGAGATGATCATGTGTTGCTTGTATATTTTTGTGAATCAATTAATTTAGTGCTTTTAGAGTTCTTTTACCTATGTAGAATAAAATCATTACTGGTTAGATTTTGCTATCTTGAAGTTTTTATTAAAAGCACAAATAATAACATATTCATGTTCATAAGAGTGTGCAAACTTAACCACTCAGCTACAGGGCTGGCCCCTAGAAGTTTATTTTGAATTAGAAAATAAAGATTATATTAAAGGGGCCGGCCCGGTGGTGCAGCGGTTAAGTGCGCACGTTCCGCTTCTTGGCGACCTGGGGTTTGCTGGTTCGGGTCCCAGGTGCAGACATGGCACGGCTTGGCAAAAGCCATGCTGTGGTAGGCGTCCCACGTATAAAATAGAGGAAGATGGGTGTGGATGTTAGCTCAGGGCCAGTCTTCCTCAGCAAAAAGAGGAAGATTGGCAGTAGTTAGCTCAGGGCTAGTCCTCCTCCTCAAAAAAAAAAAGCTTATATTAAAAACAATTTCATCAATTAGTTAGTGATTTGGGAGCCTGAGTGAGAAGTTGGTTCAGTATATCACTGTTTATATCAAAATAAATTCCACATAAATTAAATATGTAAACATTAAAAAGAACAAACATAAAACATAAAATTATATTAAGAAAGCATATGTAAATATTTGTATACTCTTAAGAGGTGATTTTTCTAAACATGACATTCAACCCATAAGCTATAATAGAAGAATTTGACTATATTAAAATTAAATATTCCTGTATGGCAAAAATAGGTAAAACATCATTGTAAAGTCAGAAGCCAATATGGGAAAAAAATATTTACCACACATGTAACAGGAAGTGTTGTAATTCCTTTAATTGAAAAAGAGCTTTTGCAGTTCAATAAGAAAAATGATACTTGGCTAAACAGGCAATTCAAAGGAAAGAAGTATGTATAGTTAATACGTAATTAAAAAGGCAAAACATAGATTAAAAGGTACTACATATATTAAAATGGTGCCGCATATATTTGAAAGTTGCCACATATACTAAAAGTCATACATATATTAAAAAGATGATAGCAAATAAAAATACATGCATAAAAAGATAATTTTTTAAATGCAAAAAAATTTGTTTGCTTCTCAGAATGGCACACATTTAGAAGACTGGTAACACCCATTTTTGGAAAGGTAATAGGGTAATATATTGTTGCTAGCAGTAAAACTTGGTACAACCTTTTAGAGTTTTTGTTGTAGTGACATGGAAAGATGCTCAAATATATTGTAAAGTGAAAGTAAAAGAAAGTTCAAAAGCGTTACAATATGTACATTGAAAAAATATGTGAGACTTTAGCAAACAGTTAACATCGATTTTCTCTGAATAGGATTGGGAGGGTCTGTTTTATATGTCACCTTTTGCTACAATTTATAATTAAAATCTGTTACCTTTGTGATCTGAAAAAGTAATATTTTAAAAAGGCAACTTTACAATTTCTTTTTACAGGAGATTACATGCTTGATGCAAAGCCAAAAGAAATTTCAGAAATTCAACGTTTAAACTATGAGCAGGTAATAGACACAATTTTTTTTTACATTAAAATATATAATTTTTAACTTATGGATGTATTCATTGGTCCCTATCAGTGGCTTTGCAGGCATATTCTTTGTTTTCTTTTTTTACAGTTCTTTAAAAATGTAAAAAACATTTTTATCCCTGTTTTATATGAGCATCTATGCTATATAGAATGAAACATAGATATCATTCTACAGACCTATGTAGAATGATAACCTGGTATTTTCCTTCAAAAATTGAAGTGAATTTGTCATTGATGCATCTTTTCTCATTTTATTTATATTTTATAACTAAGTTATATTTAGGAGAAAGTTGAGCAAATGATGTCTGAAGTATGGCATTAGGAAAAAATCTGCTGTTTCATACTTTCAATGTGTCCACATGTCTTGGCATGTTCTTTAGAGATTCTGTTCTGTAATATAGGAGGGGTCACTAGGTTCAAAATTAGTGGAGCTGGAAGAAAGCAAGCAGAGCTTCATTTTCTTCAGTATTCAAGTAATGCAAAATTTCTTGAATTTGAATGTTCAGATAGTCTAGTCCTAATAGAATTGAGAAGCCAACATGTTTCATTGCACTGTGTAAGGTAGGAAATCTATAGCTAAAGCCAAACTGGTACATTAAATCATTTAAATCTATTGGAATTTGTATCTTAAAGCAGTGATTTCCAAACATTTTCCACAATAGAAACCTCTTTTCAAAGGAAATCTTACTCTAACCTCCAATACATGAAACCAGTAAATGATATTTTATAAGTATAAAGTGATAAGGTTCAATTTATATCGTTTATTTATCAAATTTATATCATTGCTTATTGAAATTAGTGAGACTATTTTGATTAATACAAAAACTTGAAATTAGGAATTATGGATGATATTTGCAGTTTCATATTAACCTCAAAGTTCATTTTACTTCTGTTGCACAGTTTTGAGAAAATCTTGATTGATGAGTGTTTGCAAATGATATAAGCATTTCGTTTGTTTCAAGTCCATCTTGCAGTCTCAAGATCCACTTCCATTAAGGTGATCTAGACTCTTGGAAAATGATTGGAATTAAAGTTTTGTTTCAAAGTTGAAACAAACAATATCTAACAACTACTTGCATTTCTTATAAACATGTCAGACAAAAAGTACTGTCATTTAAAATAAGCTCTAAAATTATTTATAAGGTATTACGATTACATTACCATTAGTTTTGAGAATAGTATGTACCCAGCTGATGACAGGGCTAGGTCTAATATTTCACAAGTGTGATGTGGTAGTGTTCTTTTTTGTATGATTTTATGGGAGCAGAAATGTCCTAAATTTTAGAAAGACCAATGTAGAGCTACAATCTTCCTAGTTAAAACCTCTTTACCAGAAGTTGTAAACAGCATATTTTTTCCAGTTTTGCTCAATGATAGATACCCTGACAACACAAGAAAATACTGTGTGTAGGTGTTTGTGTTTATGACAGATTTTTTTTAATGATTGAAGATATGTTTTAAAAATATATTTTATATTTAAATTTAAAATATTTCACCATGTTAGAAATACCTTTAGGAAAAATTCTAAGAAACAATTTAACTACTACCTTAAAGGGACCAATAGTAATCCCTTCTTGTGATGTAAGCAACCATCCCTAGGATTTATATTTTATAATATTAATTATCATAATTTGGATTTTGGAACAAGATGGCAAAATACCCTCTTTAACCCTTTGCTTATAAATTTTATTTTTTATCAGTTTTATTAATCTTTATGGATATTATCAAATGGTGTCGATTTAGTGATTGTAATACCATGTAATCTATAAAAAATGTAGAAGTTATGTAAAGGTGTAAGCATGAGCCCAGGAACTATTAGAAATTATACTTCCCCGAAGGAAAATTGGGCAACCAAGAATTTAACAAATATAGAAGAAAAAATTGGTAGTAGTGGAATTATAATCCTACAGTTGCTCCCTGTTGTTACTATCTTCTCAGGTTGATCATTGTTATGGCCTTAAAAAATTTTTTTTAACACTGAAGGGAAAAAGTGTGAGCTGATTGTTTTCAAAGACTCAACTTTTGGGAAGATTGAGAAAATATATTGTTTTAGGGGAACATAGTTATTAGGAAGAGCTGAAACTGATGAAAGCCAAAGATTATGTAACTATTTATCCTGTAAATTCTTTTTCCATAAATTTAAAACATTTGAATAATTTCTATTTTCAGTCTAGACTGTCTCTTAGAATGGAATTTTATAAGATATTTAGTCAAACAAAACTTTGTGCTTATGACCTGAATTTGTCTTTTTCAGATTTCAGAGAGAGTTCTTAGTTTCAATACAACAGGATTTATTTCATGTTCACCCTATCTACTATAAGCCCTTCAGTAGGCTGTAGTCTACTTCTATTTTATAGCTACAGTATGTAGCACAGTGTCTGATTAACAGTAGGCATTAAGTAAAATTTTATTAAATTTTATATATTGATTTTCTTTGTTTTATCAAATATATCCTCTATATAATGTACCCATATTTAATGTATTAAAATGGTTAGGAAAAAATATGCTTTAAAATCGTCTTCATTACAGTCTTATGTGACCAAATGACTCCTTAATTTGGGCAGCAAGTCTTTTTGATCAAGCCTGTCTTTCTCTCAGGTTTCATTTCCCACCACTTTCTGCAGCAGAGTTTTTTTTCCAAGCTTTTTTTCCAAGCTTCCCAAGACTCACTATTTTGCTTTGGTCGTTATTTTTAAAGAGGCTCTTTTTTTTTTTTTTAAGCAGTTTACATTCATAGCAAAATTGAGTAGAAAGTACAGAGAGTTCTCATATACCCATGGTTCCCCCCATCACCACAATCTCCCCCACTATTAACATCCTGTGCCAGAGTGATAACATATGTTATAATCTATGAACCTACACTGATACATAATTATCACCCAAAGCCCATAGTTTACATTAGGGTTCACCCTTGGTGTTATATATTCTATGGGTTTTGACAAATGTGTAATGACACGTATCCACCATTATAGTACCACACAGAATAGTTTTGCTGCCCCTAAAATTCCTCTGTGTTCTGCCTATATATCCCTCCCTCCTCCTAACCCCTGGCAACTACTAATCCTTTACTGTCCTCATTGTTTTTCCTTCCCACAATGTCAATTGGAATCATACGATATGTAGCCATTTCAGATTGGCTTCTTTCACTTAGTGTTATACATTTAAATTTCCTCCATGTCTTTTCATGGCTTGATAGCTCATTTCTTTTCTTTTTTTCAGTTGTGGTTAAAAAACAAAATATGAAATTTTCTCTCAATCATTTTTAAATGTATAGTTCAGTAGTGTTAACTAATATTCACATTGTTGTGTAACAGATCTCTACAGCATTTTCATCTTGTAAAACTGAAACTATACTCATTGAACAACTCACTAGTACTCCCTCCCTCCAACTCGTGGCAACCACAATTCTACTTTCTGTTTCCATGATTTTGACTCTATAGATATCTCATATAAGTGGTATCACATAGTATTTGTCCTTATGTGACACCTTATTTCACTCAGCATAATGTCCTCAAGTTTCATCCATGTTGTAGCATGTAATAGGATTTCTTTCTTTTTTTAAGGCAGAGTAATATTCCATTGTGTGTGTGTGTGTGTATATATATATATATATATATATATATATATACTACATTTTCTCCATCTATTTATCTGTCAGTGGACATTTGGGCTGCTTCTACCTCTAGGCTATTGTGAATAATGCTGCAGTGAACATGGGTATACAAATATCTCTTCAAGATGCTGCTTTCAGTTCTTTTGGATATATTCCCAGAAGTGAGAGAGGCCTTCCTCTTTGACTAAAAACTTTTGTCTTTAGGCTTCTTGGTCCAAAATAGGTCCCTCACTCTTGTCACTCTGTACATCTTTGTCCTGTTCAGTTTTTCTCACTAATACTTGACATTATATTATGTTTATATATTTGTCTCTCATAGTAGAATGTTAGTCACATGAGATCAGAAACTTTGTTTTATTTGCTATTATATCTTTAGAACTCAGATAGTGCCTGACACATAGTAGGTACTTAGTGATAAAAATTGGTTGAAGGGATGAATAAATTGGATAAAATGGAAAATTAGAAGTAAATGTGCCTGCATTTAAGTATCTTTTTTGTTGTTGTTGCTTGATTTTTCTCATCTTTACCCTTCCTCTTTCTGTTTTCAGAATATGAGTGATGCTATGGCAATCTTGCACAAACTACAGACAGGCTTGGATGTAAATGTAAAATTCACTGGTGTTCGAGTGTTTGAATATACACCAGAATGCATAGTATTTGATCTTCTTGATATTCCTTTGTACCATGGGTGGTTAGTGGACCCTCAGGTAAGTAGAAAATTTTAAATTATACAAACACAGATGTAGTAAAAGTTTATTATTTTGGCAAAGTAATCTAGATTTATATTTTCTTATACTTATGTTTTTTGTGCTTTTACTTGGAATTAGCCAAATTATGAAGCTAAGGGCACAGTCCTCCAGACTGCTAAATTTGCTCAAGACTTGAAGGAGTTAGGGGCCAAATACAAAGCTGAGTCTGCATCCTCCCCAACTCTTGTTATTATCTGTCTTTTTGATTATAGTCATCCTAGTAGGTGTAAAGTCATATCTCATTGTGGATTTGTTTGCATTTCTCTGGTGACTAATGATATTGAGCATCTTTTCACGTGTTTATTGGCCATTTGAATATCTTTGGAGAAGTGTCTGTAGATCCCTTGCCTGTTTTTACTAGTCTCTTTGTTATTGAGTTGCAAGAGTTCTTTATATATCTAGGTATAAGTCTCTTATCAGATATATGATTTGCAAATATTTTATGGGTTGTCTTTTCACTTTCTTGATAGCTTCTGAAGCACAAAAGTTTTTAATTTTGATGAAGTCCAATTTATCTATTTTTCCTTTTGTTGCTTATGCTTTTGGTATCCTACCTAAGATGGCTTTGCCTAACGCAAAGTCACAAAGATTTACTCTTATATCTTTTTCTAAGGATTTTATAGTTTTTTTTTTTTAAAGATTTTATTTTTTTCCTTTTTCTCCCCAAAGCCCCCCGGTACATAGTTGTATATTCTTAGTTGTGGGTCCGTCTAGTTGTGGTATGTGGGATGCCGCCTCAGCGTGGCTCAATGAATGGTGCCATGTCCGCAGTGCACGAACTTAACCACTCTGCCACGGGGCCGGCCCCAGGATTTTATAGTTTTAGTGCTTACATTTAGGAGTATGATCCATTTTGAGTTGATTTTTGTGTATAATTTGAGGAAGAGATTCAATTTTGTTCTTTTGCATGTGGATATCCACTTGTCCTAGTACCATTTCTTGTAAAGGTTATTCTTTCTCCCCATTGAATTATCTTAGTACTCAGAATGATCTTTGTAAAACAAACCCTCCCCTTTATCCCTATGGCCTCCTCCCTTCCTTAAAAGCCTCCAGTGTAACTAAAATAAGATGCAGAATCCTGATGAGAGTTTTCATGATATGCTGCGTGATCTAGACTCTGCCTGGCTGTCCGACTTCACCTATGTAATTCTCCCACTTTTTTACTACCCTTCAGCAACATGAACTGCTTTCCTATTCTTCAGACATATTAAGCTCATTCCTACACTGAGTCTTTGTACCAGCTGATTGCCCACTGTGGAACACTGTTATACTACCCTAACACATTGTTCTCTCAGATCTTCACATTTCTGGTGTCTCATTATTCAGGTCTTAGGTCAAATATCACCTTGTTTAGAGCAGCCCTCTCTGACCAACTTGTTGAAATTAGTCACCTTCCTTTTCCTCAGTCATTTCCTCTCCCATGACCCTATTTGATTTTCTTTACCACTTATCATTATCTGGAATTCTTATTTATTCCTTTACTTGACTGGCTGTCATCTCCCACTAGAATGAATGTCTTATGTGGGCTAGGCTGTTATTTCTCATTGTTTAGAACAGTGCCTGGCACATAGAAGGTTCTCAATAAATATTGACTGATGGAATGAAGTATGAATGCATACATGCATTAACTACAGGGAAGGCGAGATCACAATAGCAAGGACTTGGCAGTGTTTCTTCATCCCTGTCCATTGGTAAAAGCAACTGGTATTGCGGGCAATGAAAGGATGGCTTACTGTAAACAGGGCATCTGTATCTGTATTGGCACTCTGTCTCTAATAATATCGTTGAAAAATCTAAACATGTCCAGCATTTTACACATCCAAGGTGAGCCATGCTGGATCCTGGCAGATGACAATGCCAGGTAGCCTAGATTCTTGAGGAGAATGAACTGAGGAACTTAAGCCTGAGTTCTTAAAAAATTTGGACTCTGATCATCCCTCTGACTGTATGTGTAGCTATATTTTGTCTGATAAACAGTTGAATTTATATGCTTAAAGAAAAAAATGTGCTGTAATGTAGAACAGAGATTGTTCATCAGACTTTTCTGTTCTACACAGTGGTTTTCAAACCTTGGAAGTGCCTGGGGGCTGTGCTTTTTATCTATTTTACTCACTTGTTTTGTGACAGAAGCATTCTGCTGCAGAGAAAGAAAAAGAACAAGGCAAAAGTTTGAATACATAGGTCTGTAGGAACTATCTCTCAGAAATGGCTAGGTCTTTGTATTCCAGTTATGTGTTCTGCAAATAATTATCTTGCATATAAATATCAGCAGTTCTCTAGAAAGTGTGCACCAGAATTCAGACACTGAAAAGATATTTCTCCGTTATTAATTGACAACTCTTTAAGAGCAACCTTGGAAGCCAGGTGACAGTGGAAATGATCTGTTCAGTGTGTTGAAAGAGGACAAATGCTAACCTGTAATCCTGTTCCCAGAAAAATTATCCTTTAAGAATGGGGCAAAATAAAGTCATTTATTAGATTAATTAAATTAAGATAGTTTTCTTCCAATAGACCATCATTAATGGAAATTCTAAACAAGGACTTTGAAAAGAAGGAAAGTTATTCCAGATGGAAGGAAGAGTGAATGGAGAGAAAATAATGTGATAAATTTGTGGATAAATATAAATGATTGTTAACTGTGTCAAATAATAACATTATCTTTTGGGATTTAAAAAAAGAACATTAGCATATGCAAAAATAATAATGTAAGTTGGGAAGAGGGTAAAGTACTCTAAGAGCCAAGAGTTAATTGTACCAGAAGAGGGTATTAACTTCTGACTTTGATATGGTTGGGATAGATGTTATAGTTTCTATGGCTTTTCTATTCAAATTAGTAGCCAAGTGTGGCCATTTAAATTTAAATTTAATTAAAAATTTCATTCCTGAATTGCACTAGACACATTTCAGTTGCTCAATAGTCACATGTGGCTAGTGAATATTTTATTGGGCAATACAGATTTGGAATATTTTCATTATTACAGAATGTGTTATTGGATAATGCTCTTTTAGAGTAGCCAGAATAGAGTAGAGGAATAGAAAACGTAATGAGTAACTTCTAGATTCGTAGAAGGGGGAAAAATTAATCAATCTACAAAGAAGGAAGAAAGGAGAGGTAAAGGAATGTTGAACTGGTGGGACAGAGAGAATGTTGGATTTAATAAATTCAAATATATGTATAATTATAGTAAGTATAAATAGGACTAAATGCTCCAGTTAAAAGACATTGATTCTGAGGCTGGATTAAAAAATATATATATTTGTTGTTTACAAGAGACATATACAAAACAGTATGAAGTTAAACAGAAACATTACAAGTAAAAAGAGGGAGAAAAGAAATCCAATACAATTGCTAATCAAAAGAATGCTGGTGTATCTACAGTAATGTCAAAATGAATAGACTTTTAAGTCAAAAATCATTTTAGTAATGCTTGAATGATCGAATGTTTAATTTGCCAGCAAGATATAATCATTTTAAATTTGTATGTGCCTGGAGACACCTGGAAGGTAAATACCCTGATTGATATGCATTTCTTGGACCCATGGGAACTGCCAAAAGAATAAAGGTCAGTTTTTGACAATGAAAAACAAAATTTATGTGCATCTAATAACATAACCTCAAAGCTATAAAGCAAAGCTTAACAGAATTATAAGAAGAAATAGATTGCCCTACTGGAAGATTTTAATATACCTTTCTCTGTCATTGATAGAAGCAGAAAGAAGAAAAAAAAGAAAATCTAATGAACATCCATTCTTTTAAAAAATTTTAATAAACTTCTTATTTTTGAATAATTTCAGGTTTACAGGAAAGTTACAAAGATGTTACAGAGAATTCCCGTATACTCTTCACTCAGTTTCCCCTAATCTTACCTGACCATGGTTCCTGTGTCAAAACTTAGAAATTTAATATTGGTGCATTACTTTTCACTATATTATAATCTTCATTTGTGTTTCACCAATTTTTCCACTAATTTTTTTTGTTGTTGTTCCAGAATCCAATCCAGAGTATCACATTGCATTTAATCATATCTTCCTAGTATCCTCTTGTCCATGACATTTTCTCAGTGATTCCTTGTTTTTTATGAACCTGATTCTCTTTATACATTCATGAAATTTGTAAAAATTGACCTAATACTGGCCATAAAGCAAGTTTCAACGAATTTCTAAGGATTTAAAACATACAGAGTATAGAATATTCTCTGACCACAATGCAATTAAGCTGGAAATCAATAGAAACTCAATAGAGACTGTTTGGGCCAAAAAAGCACAATGAAATTTAGAGTGTATTTTAAACTGCACAATTACTAAATCCATATCAAAACTTGTGAGATTTAGCTAACACAACTTTTAGAGGGATTTTTAAAGCCCTAAAATCATGTGTTAAGGAATAAAAAAGACTGAAAATTAATGAGCTATATATCTGTCTTAAGAGCAGAAAGTATTAAAATAGAAAGTAAACATAGGGGCTGGCCCTATGGCCAAGTGCTTAAGTTCATGTGCTCTGCTTTGGTGGGCTGGGGTTTGCCAGTTTAGATCCTCGGCATGGACCTACACACTGCTCATCAAGCCATGGTGAGGCGGTGTCCCACCTAGAAGAACTAGAAGTACCTACAACTAGGATATACAACTATGTACTGTGGCTTTGGGGAGAAAAAAAAGAAAAGGGGAAGATTGGCAACAGATGTTAGCTCAGGGCCAACCTTCCTCACAAAAAAAAAAGCCTGAAAGTAAACATATAACAAAGATTAACAAAGCTAAAATTCTTCGAAAAGGATTCTAAAATAACAAACAGAAAATGAAATTTTAAAAGTATGTTATTTTCATGGTACAAGTTCCTAAGAATAAATCTGGCAAAAAGATGTGCAAGACCTCTTATGAAGCTAATTTTAAATTTGAGAGAAATTAGAGACCCATGTAAATGTAGGTCTCTATTCTGTTCTTAGATTTTAGGTTTCAAGACTGAATCTATAAAGATGTCAGTTTTCTCTAAAATAAATTATAGTTTCAGGACAACCCCCCAAAAAATCCCAGCAGATTTGTGGGGAGTAGTTGTGGAATGTGACAAGTTGATTCTACAATATATACACAAAGGGCCGGGAATAGACGCCAGGATATTCTTGAAGCAGAACAAGTAGGGAGGACTTGCTCTTCCAGATATGAAGTATTTTAAATATTGTAATTAAGAATTAGACCAATGACAGAGAATTGAGGCCAAAAAAGACCATGCATTTGTAGATAGAAATAGGGCACTGTAGAGCAATTGGGGAAAGGCAGTCCTTTCAAAAGAAAGTGCTAAGACAATTAGATAGCCATTAGATATCTAATTAGATAGCTAGATAGCCAATTCAAATTTCTAATTAGATAGCCAATTAGAAAAAAATGAAATTGTTTCCCCCAACTCACACCATGAAATTCTATTCCATATGCATTGATGTTTAACTGTAAAAGATAAAACTGCAAAAATTCAGGAATATATTTCTAACCTTAATGATAGGAAAGGATTTCTAAAACCAGACACAGATGCATTAACCATGAAGAACATTGGTAAACATGACTACATTAAAATTGAAAACTTGTTAGGGCTGGCACGGTGGCATAGGGGTTAAGTTTGTGCAGTCCACTTTGGTGGTACAGGGTTTATAGCTTCAGATCCCAGGCATGGATCTATACCACTCATCAAGCCATTCTGTGGCGGCATCCCACATACAAAATAGAGGAAGATTTGCACAGATGTTAGCTCAGGGACAATCTTTCTCACACACACACACAAAAGATGAATGAATAATTATATTATGGTGTAGTCATACGATGGAAGACTATAGTACGATGAAAAAGAACAAAGAGTAGCTGTGTACCACTACATACAGCTACCTAGCATATTATATATTTGTTTATTTGGTTTATTGTTTGTCTTTACTCTAGAATATAAACTTATGAAAGCATAGACCATCTGTTTTGTTCACTGATTAGTCTGCAGTTTCTCTAACAGCACCTGGTACATAATCGGCCATAAAAGGAACCTAAATGAAATATTAATGTAGAGATTCTGCCTGTGAGATCTTTGTACTTTTCATTGCTAGTCTATAGAAGTACAATTGATCTTTGTATATTGATCTTCTGTTTATTATTCTAGTTATATATTTGTGGACTCCTTAGGATTGAAAATTCAGATTCTTTGGAAAGATTTAATGAAGCTGAGTCACTAAAGAAAATTGCTGTAAACAGTAAAGGTGTTAAGAAAAATAATGAAAATCTAAAAGGATTGATGCCCTCAAATTGTTTCTTAAGGGTCTAAATTTTCATTTTAAATAAATCAAAACCAGAAGTCATACTCTTTTGTTTGGTTTACATAGAATCATAGCCAAAAGGTCTGCTTTCAAAAAAAAGTCCTTTTTTAAAAGGCTTTGCATCAAAAGATTGACAAATGAATACATTCATGTGTTTTAAGTTAACAGGAAATGTTTGATATGTATATAATATTTTCCATAATTCTCTGCTTTGACTTTTTCAATTATTAGGTCTTTTTAACCACTGTCAGTCCCACTTGCATGGTTAGGAGGTTTTTACTATCCTAGAATTTTGCAGGAACAAAAAAAATAAATTATAGCCTAGAGCACTTGTTCTCAAACTTTGCTATGAATCAGGGGAATGAAAACTTAGACAAATTGAGAAGCAACTTGAGCCTGGAATTCTTTTAGGTATTTTTCACCAGCTCCCCAGTTTGAGAACCACTGTCCAGAGTATTACTTGTGCACATATATGTCAAGACTTGTGGTATTCAAAAAGTAAGTATTCAAGAAGATTATTTGGATATGGAAAGAAAACATTGGCCCTCTTATTTTTATATCATTGTATTAATTTGTATTTGTTTTATTATGTGTATATTATATTAATACAGTAGTATATGTAAGTAATTTATAAATATATTTTAGGGATGAGAGGGCAATCAAGTTCTTTAGACAGCAGAAACCTATTTTTTCTTCAATAGTCAAAGTATAATGGAGGGAGAGTAGAGATGCCAAATTCTATTTTCATATAGCTTAAAACTTTGAATTTACTTTTCTACTGCCTCCTAAGACAAAGATGAAATAAGAGTCTTGAGGCAAATACTGTCCCTGATTAATATATATTAACTTTTCTTCAGGAAAATAACATTAGTTATATCTGCTCATATCTCCACCATACTTTGCTAGGAACTAAATAATAAACAAAATGGAAAAACTTTGTTAATCCCATAAATCAATATCTTCAGATTTGCCTTGTTTTAAATGTAAAACATTTGTTTTTAGGGGGAAAAAACCTGAGATTTTTCTTATTTTTCCTCCTGAAATAGTTTACTTTTTATTCACTTAAATGTATCTTTACAACCTTAAGAAATAAAATTGCATGTAATAATCCCATTTCATTGTTTTTGCATAATTGAAATATAGCTAAGCAATATTTTTCATAATATGTTATAGTGAGCTATAAACAAAATTGAAAACTGTTGGGGTGCTGATTTTAGTGCTGATTTTCTTTTTTATAAGTAATACTTTTCTATTTAGTATTGTATTAAAATAAAACCCTAAAGAGTGATATGGGTTTCTTTGTTATTGTTTTTAATCTTATCATGATTAGTGAGACAGTCATTTGTTTTCTAGATTGATGACATTGTAAAAGCTGTTGGTAACTGCAGCTACAACCAACTAGTGGAGAAGATCATCTCTTGTAAGCAGTCAGACAATAGTGAGCTGGTTAGTGAAGGTGGGTGAATGCTGCTATTACCTGACTTATTCTTGGCAAAATAACTTGTCTTATAATTTAATATATTTTAAATGTCTTAAATAAGACTTCTAAAAAGTGCAAGTGATGCTACTTGTAGGAATTAAAAGTCACTATTCATAAAGGTGCCAGAAAGGTTTTTCCTAGAACCCTTTTCACTTGAGTTGTAAAATCAGGCCTAAATTCTAATAAAAGTCTTTGGAATCACTTGCTAGCTTTAATATGGTTATTAAAGGGGTTACTGATAATTACTCTTTTAAAAAAGTGTTATTTAGGGGGAGTACTGGGTGAACTTTATAATTCGTCCTGAACGCTTCAGTTGACTGAGATGAGTATTATGGTGCTCAAGTGTTCATCTTAGTAGAGCTCTGCCGTATGTTTCAGTACAATGTAGTATATGAAATCCCCTTCTGGGTCAGAGTATACCTCTGATCATCAGTTTTCCTAGTCCTTAGCTAATTAAAATTGCAAAATTCATCATTATAGAAGAAGTTTCATATATTTTCAGCTGTGCTCTAGTCAATAAAGGAAAGAGCTGATTTAAAACTAGAATGCTATCTGGAGCCATAGCATTTGGATATAGCTTTCCCACCACCCACTTCACTTTTTCATAAATATGCACAAATACTGAGGCTACTGTTCTCCTCTGTTTGAGGGAAAAACAAGAGAAAGAGAAATCATGAGAAGCAGGGGATAAGCTTTATCATTCTCTCTCGGACACACAATTCTTTTACATGATATATAATAAAAGTTGATTACAATCACCATATTTTTAAAAATTAAAGGTACAAAAGTATATAAGGACATTTAAAAGACGATGTGTACATGAATCTCTTACTATCTTGATTAATCAGAACCCAACTAATTATATTACTCAATTATCTATCTAGAAGTGTAACATGTTTAAGCAAGAGGCAAGTAGCAAGAAAATACAATGTTTTAGCTGAGGCTTATCCTAGTCTTCTACCTGCAATAAGCACATAAATATATAGGGATATTAATCATTGATTTGTATGATAACTCTTTTACTACAACCTCAGGCAGCAAAGTTTAAATTTTAGGGAGGAGAGGACAAAGCTGTTAAAAAATATTTTCTCTCAATTAACAAAATTCCACTCACTAGAACTTTCCATTCCTTATCCAAGCTCTCATTACTATAAATACATTCCTAAAAGCAGACTGTAAAGAAAATTTCCATCTGTGGATTCCTACTTTTTCAGTAATTTCCAATATACCATTCAATAGTAATTGAGGGAACAATAGGATTCAATTAGTGCTAACAGATGGAATGATAGCCAGGATGTGATATTTGGGTAAATAGATTTATAGGATAAGAAGCTATAGGAAACACTGTTAACAGCATTTTTCCCAAGCCAGGATGCAATGTAACGAGGGTAGGACTTAGGTAGTACACTAATTAACAAAATGAACATGAGGCCAGCCCGGTGGCACAGCAGTTAAGTTTGCATGTTCCGCTTAGGCAGCCCAGGGTTCACCCGTTTGGATCCCGAGTGCGCATATGGCACTGCTTGGCACACCATGCTGTGGTAGGCGTCCCACATATAAAGTAGAGGAAGATGGGCATGGATGTTAGCTCAGGGACAGTCTTCCTCAGCACAAAGAGGAGGATTTGCAGCAGTTAGCTCAGGGCTAATCTTCCTCCAAAAAAAAAAAAAAAATGAACAACAACAAGAAACCAGTCCCTTCATCACTTCTCCTTTTTCTCAACCTGATGTTACAACTATAATTATTTCTCTGATGTTGATTCCCCAGCATAACAAAAAGCTATAGCTGATTTGTATAGTATTGAGTACTTGATAAGAACATCTTGGTAGAAGCAAGGAAGAAATTATATTAGTGGTATAGAATTTTCAGGTAATATATATTAGAATTGATTAATTCCTTGATACATAAATTTTGTAATGGTGAAATTCTGCATATCAGATTCCATATCAAGGAATAATTATATATGGAATTCAATACAATTAAAAAGCTAAACTAGGAGCTGGCCTAGTGGCATAGTGGTTAAGTTTGTGTACTCTGCTTTGGCAGCCTGCGGCTGGAAGGTTTGGATCCCCAGCACAGACCTACACACCAATCATCAAGCCATGCTGTGCCGGCATCCCACATACAAAAGAGGAAGATTGGCACAAATGTTCGCTCAGGGCCAATCTTCCTCACCAAAAACAAACAAAAAGAAACTACAAATATGCAGTGTTGGAAATAATTATTCAACCCCAATGGTTACTTCTATAAGGCACTAAGAAATCATATAGGAAAGAAAAGGCCACAATAGACATTTTTACTTATAACGTAGCAATTAGCTTTCTTCCATCATTTTCTTCATATTTTCTTAGGAATAGTGTTCAACTAAAGTAGTCTCCTTTCTTTTTTCTATTTATCCTACAACTGTAACTTTCCTTCTGAATCAATAAAATATCCAAACGGTAGTTTATTTCTAATCTTTATTTATTAAAAAGTATTAAGCTTTGGTCTTAGATAACTACTTATTTTTTAAAAATTAAAAAAGTTGCAGAATACAAGAAATACTTTCACTATCATTCTTTTTTGATGAAAAAGAAATGTTATTTAGCTAACAGTCAAATAGAGATTCTTTCAACTTCATTCAGATAACGTTCATTTTCTTTTGATGGCAATAACTGTAAGTAAAAGTACAGAACTTTTATGTTTACATAGAGTACTATTATTTGCTACCTCTTTTGGGTGTTAATGCCTTTTGAATCTAGTTATAATGATGGGTTGTAGCATGGCAGCAAAAACCAATAAGGAAAAAAATAGCACAGTACCAGCTCCCAAATTTCAATAGATCTAGTCATTTAAATCCAGATGCTCTCTCAGGAATAATTTCTTCTCTAACAATTGTTTCTATGTAAAAAACATGCTTAAAGAAATAATTGTAGAATATTCATTTATTCAAATATTTATTGAGCCTTTATTATGTGCCATAAACACTGAAGATTATAGTTTGAATCCACATTGTTTTTGACAAAGTAATATTGATTTCCTTTTTTTCTTTCATTTTTATTTTCAGAAATCTCAAAAAGTTGGAATAGCACAATGAATATATCTATATATGCACTTCACCTAAATTCACCAATTAACGTATTGAATTTTTGCTTTCTTTCTATGTTCATACACTGTTTTTCCTAAATCATGTAAGAATTAGTTGCAAATATCATAGCCCTTTACCCATTAATGCTTCAACATTTGTCTCCTAAGAACAAAGAATCCTCCTATATAATCACGGTATAATTATCTCAGGAAATTCAGCATTGATACAATACTATTACCTAATATACTGTTCATATTCAAAATTCTCCAGTTGTCCCAATACTGCCCCTTATAGCTTTTAAGTTTTTTTCAATCTAGGCTCTAGTCAAGGATCATTTAATTGTCATATCAATTTAGTCTCCTGTAATCTAGAACAGATCCCTAATCTTTTTCCTTTCTTTTTTCCTTTTTGGTCTTCTGTGATACTGACTTTTCTTAATAGTTGTTTTGTGTAATAGTCCTCAATTTGGATTCATCTGATTATTTCCTCTTGAGTAGATTTAGGTTATATATTTTTGGTGGGAATACTACATAGGTGACATCATGTCTTTCCCAGTGCATCAAGTCAGACGTGATGTCTGATTATCCCATTATTGGTGATGTTCAAATATGATTATGGTGGTATCTGCCAGATTTTTTTTTTTTAGGAAGATTAGCCCCGAGCTAACATTGCCTGCCAGTCCTCCTCTTTTTTGCTGAGGAAGACTGGCCCTGAGCTAACATCCGTAGCCATCTTCCTCTACTTTATATGTGGGATGCCTACCACAGCAAGGCTTGACAAGTGGTACGTAAATCCACACCTGGGATCTGAACTGGTGAAGCCTGGGCCACTGAAGCAGCAGAACGTGTGAACTTAACTGCTGCGCCACTGGGCCAGCCCCCTGCCAGATTTTTTTGTTGTAAAGATACTCTTTCCCCTTTGTAATTTATAAGTAATCTCTGATGTTATGCTTTGAAACTGTGTAAATACCATTTCCTAATAATTTTTACCCAATAGAGTTGGCATTCGTTCTTACCTGAATCAACTATTACTATGGTGGTTATGATATTTTCGTTTATTCCTACATTAATTAGTTGGCATTCTTCTATAAAAAATAGTTGTCCCTTCTCCTCCTCCTCCTCCATTAAAAAAATATTTTTATCAATGTAGACTCATAGGTTCTTTTTTATTCAGTGTGTTATTATCCATTATTATCATTATTCTTTTTGATGCATAGAATTGTCTCAAATATGGCCAGTGGGATGCTCTCAAGCTGGATCCCATGTTCTTTTGACATGTACTCATCATTTCTTAAGCACTTCCTTATTTCCTAGCACAGTAAGAGGTTCTGGGCTCCCTACTGCATCCCTGGAATCAAATCGCATGAGCCCCTAAGTTTCAAAGAAAACCTGGGCATTTGTCACATTAGTGGACATTGTTTTGCCCCATCTTCTTGAGGAAAAATATAATGTATTTGAGTTTTGAAACTTGACAGTAGATGAAATAAAAAAGAAAATCTGATCATTTATGTAAAGCTAACACATGACAAAGTCAAGTTCTGACTGAGTTCAAATTTCAACACCCATCTCAGGCAGGGCCACATCCAGCCAACATTGTAAAATAAGCCAAGGTTCCTCTTCTCCTATTCCCTCTCTTTTTCCTTTTTTGCCTAATTTTATTGACATTCTTTCTTCCTTCACCTCCTTTAAGGCACTCAGTACTTTCATGTTCTCTAATAACTTTTCAGTAATAGAAAAAAATAATTTGATAACTTAATTCAGTATTGAATTTCTGAAATGAAGAAATATTTTTAAATACATTAATGTCAGGAAAATAGTTTTTAAATTTATTTTCAGTAATATTATTTTATTACCATTATGTTAATTTTTACCTTTAGTATCATTAATAACAATATAACAATAAAATTGAAATTTAATCTAAACGTTGCAAATAAACTATTTCTCATTTGAAGCAATGCAGATAAGTAAACTGCTCTGTAACACTTAGAATCATTTACCAAAATTTGTTTAATTAGTTATGAAAAGTTGAAACTAGATTAGGCATTTGAACATTCCACTAAAATCACAGGAGTGTCACTGTTTAAGAGTTGGTAGAAGAATTAGGAAACATTGTTCTAAGACTAAATTAGACTATGCTGTGTGTTTTGGGGAGAAATACAATTCAGTTTGCGCTTATAATAATCAGCATTAAATTTTTTAACTTAATACCAACAATTGCCCTGGGTTCCAGTCTTCACTTTTTCATAACTAGTTTTATGTCCTTGAGCAAGTCACTTATTCTCTCTGAGCCTGTGTCCTGTTCTATAGAAAGAAATACCTGAGGGAGACCTTTCTAGTGTTGAAGTTTTGAATTGCACACACATGAAAGTAATATTGTGCTGTATCTCCACTGACTTTGTATCTTTTTGAAAGGGATTTGTAGAAAGGATGTTGTGTCAGTGAGGTGTGAGAGGGGCATTTAGAAACATCTTTCTGAAGGAAGTGTTTAATAACATGGATATTATAGACAGCAGTAGTAATTCTCCGCACAGGCATAATGCTTACTCTTTAAATGCTATATAATAGTGCTTTAGTATATAACATACATTCTGCTCAGTAACTTGGTACTTAGCAAAGTAATGATGATAATCGAGGTGGGGAGCTCTTATTTCTAAATGTATAAACCCAAGAAGTTGCAAATGTGCTATAAATTTACTTTGGCTGTGGCCTTGTGTATAACTTTTCCACTTCCCCTCCTACCTTACCCAGTTCCTTGGAATAGTGTGATATATTAGTAACTTTTTACAACCACTTTGCAGCTTGAAGTGCTGTGGGAGGGATGGAGAGGGAGTAGAAAAAACCGCTACTATCCAGCTGCCTGTGGCTCTACCAAGTTTATTTTCAATTTCTTGTTGAGGTGTCAGCTTCTTAACACAGGTTCATCTTTACTCCTGATATCTGTACCTCTCTGCTCACTTATAAAGCTTTTTAGAGCATTCTCTTCCCCTTTATTGCTTCTGAGACATTTCTTCCTTTTTAAAGGAAGGGAGCAAACGGAGGAAGGAAAAGAAAGAAGGGAAGAAGAGAAAGATAGGCTTTTAAGATATTTATGCAGTTGATTCTCATTATTGCTGGTAGTTGTGTTCTATAAAGTTGCTGTGAAGACTGAACCACTGCTCCTAGGGGAAACACAAGATTGGGTTCCTGTGAGTCTCTGGTCACAAGATTTTCATCCACTGATGAGTATATAACCATGTTTTATCTGTGTTTCTGTTTAAAGACACCTTATTTAATATATATTGTTGATTTTTTAACATTAACCTCATGACCAAGAGCACTATAACTCTTGCTTGAATGAAGCTGCAAAAATGTGTATTTTCTCCATAAGGCATATCACAGCCTTTGTGCACTTAGGAACACTAGCAAGCACTTCAGCATTGTGCTTGGGGGCCATTTCACACGGTAAAAATCACCCCCAAAAAAGCACAAAAATGTGGAAAATGTAGCACTAAATAGACCATGAAAAGGACACTTGTTTACAGTATGAGAGCTGAAACAAGAAGGCAGAGCATTGCCTTGTTTGACCTCAGTGGGGAATGTGCACGTTGGGTGACTCAAATTTTTTGCCACTTTGCTCACATCCAGGAATGACCCTGAAAGCACAGCAACTATTGATTTTGGAGTTATAAATAAATTTTAGATAGTAGGAAAATTTGCGAATATGAACGCATGTGAATAATGAGGATCAACTACATAGATCTTTTAAAGTAAACTCCAGAAAACATCTTTATATTTCATTATGTTTTGAAAACAAAAGAGATCATTTCTATTTCTGAACTTGATAGGTCTACATAATGAGTGGTATATATTGGAAGAGAATAGGATAAAAATGGCATCAGTTATCTCACTATTTTCTGTTCAGTCTCATTTCTACTTTAATTTCAAGGCAAGAATTGAGCAGTTTATAAATTGAGAGTTATCTAGGATCTTTGTTAAAATCTTAAGCAACTCAATTTGTTAAGGCTACTTTTAATTTCTAAACACCCATCCATTGGGGAAGTAGCTGTTGATAGACATTTTTTGCTCCTACCCACTTTTTAAATTGCTAACTCTTGCTGTCTTGTTTTAGTGGGTTTTAATTTTGTTGTGTCCCCCTTATTGCAAGCTGTCTGAAATCCTTTTTGGAAGTAGCTCAAGTATAAGTAAGTACATTTACTGATAAAAAGAATTTCATATAACTGTTTCTTTAGGATGGAAATGTCTATAGACACATCTTCTGTAGCAGAATTAGAAAGAAGAATCTCCAGTTTGGGGCCATCATGTTACAGTAGGAAAAATCTTATTTTGATTGGCTTTTCTTCCTACTTGGAACACAATGTAAATAGAAAACTTTTTAATTTTTAAATTATTCTTCCATCTAATATTATGCGTTGGTTCCATAGGCTTTGTAGCTGAGCAGTTTCTAAATAATACAGCCACTCAACTGACATACCATGGATTATGTGAACTAACTTCAACGGTTCAGGAAGGAGAACTTTGTGTGTTCTTTCGGAATAATCATTTTAGCACCATGACCAAATACAAGGTATGATATAGAAACAGCTATTTAATTGTTACTCTAAATCAAAGAGCTTGATTTAAAGATGTCTTATGATATGCTTCAAAATAAAAAATTTTAGCACAATATTCCTTAACCATCAAATTATGAAGATAATTATTAAATACTTCTTTAGGATGAAATGGATTGGCAATTTAAGTGTTACTTCAAATCAGTTTTTTGTTTTTATTTAAATCTCAACTCATTTCTCACAGATTACTGCATTAAAAAAATATTTATAATTTTCTTTCGAAGGAAAAAAAAGGGAAGCCCTAAAGATAGAACCAGGGTGACTGCTAATAATGGAAGTTTATATTTGATGGCTAACAGAGTTTAGAAGAATCAAGATTTGTCTTTATGATAGTGTTTGCTGTTATAGTTATCAGTCTGACTTTAAATTCTTATCATGCCATTTATGGCTCTGCCAAAAACTCTTACTAATTCATCCCTTTTGTTACCTGTTCACATATCCCTTCTGTTTTTACAGCTGCCACCTTTTCAGAAGTGTATCACCTTATCCCTAGACTTCTGTGGTAAAATACTGCTCTGGTTATGTCAATAATGTAGTAAAAATGTTCAGTGGCACCCAATGCCCAGAGGATAAAAATGCAAGATATTGTCTCCTGTTTCCCTATTCCAACACTGCTTTAGCCATAATGTTCTATCCACTTATTAATAATCCATCATCCCCATACACATTTTATTGCTTTCTCCTTTCTAGACCTTTACTGCCATTTCTTACTCCTTAATCCCTGTTTGGAAAGATCTCTCTCCTTCTTGCCTATTTAAATTTCACCACTCCTTTAAGAAGCATTTCAAATACTGACTCTTCAGTAAAGCTACTCCTTCTCTCCTTAAACTAGTAGTTCTAAACCAAGATTGTATATTAGAACTACCTGGCGAGCTTTTAAAAAAATATCAATGCCCAGAGCTCACCACCAACTCAATTAAATCAGAATTTCTGGAGGTGGGATCTGAACGTCAGTATTTTTTTTTTTAAGATTTTTTATTTTTCCTTTTTCTCCCCAAAGCCCCTAGGTATATAGTTGTATATTTTAGTTGTGGGTCCTCCTAGTTGTGGCATGTGGGACGACACCTCAACATGGCCTGTATGAGCAGTGCCATGTCCGCGCCCAGGATCCGAACTGGTGAAACCCTGGGCGGCTGAAGCAGAGCACGCGAACTCAGCCACTCGGCCACGGGGCTGACCCCTGAACGTCAGTATTTTTTAAATGCTCTTCAGGTGATTTTAATATGCAGCTAAGCCTGGGGATCACTACTCTACCTGTCCTCTTCCAGCTCTTATGGGTCATATCCTCCTTACTTCACCCTTATTGATGAGTACCTTGTTACCAGTTTTCTTTCCATGTAAATATCTTATTTTTCTAAAGGAAAGTAAGCTTATAGAAATCAGGAATCAGGTCTTCATGTTTCCTTCAACACTTTAATCAGTGAATTGCACAAAGTAGTTAAAATAGCGATTTGTTGGGGCTGGCCCCGTGGCCGAGTGGTTAAGTTCGTGCGCTCCGCTGCAGGCGGCCCAGTGTTTCGTTGGTTCGAATCCTCGGTGCGGACATGGCACTGCTCATCAAACCACGCTGAGGCAGCGTCCCACATGCCACAACTAGAAGGACCCACCACGAAGAATATACAACTATGTACTGGGGGGGCTTTGGGGAGAAAAAGGAAAAAACAAATTTAAAAAATCTTTAAAAAAAAAAATGATTTGTTTGCTTCTACAAGAATACTTTAAAGCTCTAGCTCTCCTATGCCCGTATTAGTTATGGCAAGGGTTCGTTTGTATTGCTCCCACATTTGAGCTAGATGTGTGCTAGTATGGGCCCAGAGTCATTCATACACCTCAGAAATCTAAGGCCAAAGAACCTCAGAATCAGAACTATTGCTACATGGTAAATACTGCTAAGTTGTGTTGCTTTACCTGATCTCTTCAAGTGCACCCTTCATTCATTAGTTTAATAAATATCTATTGAGCACGATGTATGTCTAGGTGCTTGGCTAAGTACTAGCACTGCAGACTGAGCAAGGCAGCTACAGCTCCTGCCATTTAAGGACTTCCTAGTTTGGCAAGGGACATATGTTAAATAATTGCACAAACAGTTATTATTTCTATTGAGATACAGTCTGTAAAGGGTACATACGATATGCTGTGAGTGCTTCTATCAGGACTTATAACCTAGTTGAGGATGTCAGGAAACACTTCCTTTATTTTATTTTTTTTTTGAGGAAGATTAGCCCTGAGCTAACTACTGCCAATCTTCCTCTTTTTGCTGAGGAAGGCTGGCCCTGAGCTAACATCCATGCCCATCTTCCTCTATTTTATACATGGGAAGCCTACCACAGCATGGCTTTTTGCCAAGCGGTACCATGTCCGCACCTGAGATCTGAACCAGCAAACCCCGGGCCACCGAGAAGCGAAATGTCCGCACTTAACCGCTGCGCCACCAGGCCAGCCCCAAGACTTCCTTTAGAAGGCAACATTTAAATTGAGACCTGAAAAATGAATCTTCTAGGAGTTTAATCAGTTAACAAAAAAAGAGTTAACTAAGCAGATGGAACGTGTGCAAAGGCTCTGGGGAGGGGACAAACTTAACTCCTTAAGGAATTAAAAGAAGGCCTGTGTGGCTGAAGCATAAAAAATAAGAGACAGGAAGTAAGGCTAATGAAATAGGCAGATACCAGATCTTGTAGAGTTTTGAGTTAAGAGGAGAAACAGACCTTGGTGTCCTGATGGCCTAGTGGTTCTTTTTTTCTCTTTTTGGCTCAGCAGGAGTGAGATAGCTCGCAGGGAAAACAGGTCTCTGGCTGTCATTGGCTGTTGGACAACCTCCCCAAACTGAGCTCTAGACGTTCCCTTCTCTTCAAGGCCACATCCCTGACCAGGATGTTCTTGACTAGTCAACTTGGTACTCCCAGTGCTCCTGTGTGGTTGGGGAGACGGTGGCTGTCTTGGAGCGCTTCCTGTCATGTGTCTGTTTCTGGACTAAGTATGTCCTTCTGTGAGATAATGATAGTTCAGAGAATGTGTGCATCCTGCTGTTTCTCTGCCTTCTAAATTTTTCTCAGTAGACCTTATTCTATGGCTAAAGAGTGTTATCATTAGTTTTGTGTGTCTCGCAGCCCCTTGTACCATATTAAGATGCTTTGGACTATGAGGCAAAAGTCGATGTGGATTTAATTAGGAGACTATTGTGGGGAGGTCAGTAAGAGGTTATAGTGACTTGGACTAGGATGGTAAAGAAATGGAGAGTAGACAGATTCCACAGACATTTAGGAGATATAATCAACCAGATTTGGTGATTAAGATGTGAAAAATAAGCTAAAAATAACCCACTTTTAATGCTACATTAGATCTTCCTAATGCCTTCTAACATCTCACTTTTGAAGACCCTTGAGATTTTAGGGCCATTTTATGCGTTCACATTTAATGATCACTGTATTTTCCATCTTCCTACCCTGTGAACTCTTTGGAACACCTATTGTGTAGATATATTTCATCCCACAGAAATCCAGATTTATTCCAACAAAAAAGTAAATTTAACATCTGGATGGAATACGTCCTAAGAGAGATAAATGGTCTCCACAACTAGGGGCCTATAATAATAATAAATTGGCAATCAGTCATAAATATGTGTAACTATGTTATTTTATTAGTGGGGCTTATTTTTATTATGATTTGCAGAAAGGATCTTTATGCTTTCTGGTACCCATATCATATACCATTCCAGGACCAAGACCAACAAGGCAGAAGTCCATGTTGGCAGGACAAAAAAGGATTGCCTAGAAAAGGTTATCTTCAATTTCTTTACTGGTTGTACCAATTTCCTTAGGAATTTGCTAAACTCTTAACTTGTGCATAAAAATTTTTTGTCATCTAAATTCTTTTGGAACTTTAGAGATGTATGAGCTATTGACTTATATTTGACCAAAGGGGAGGTATATGTCTGTTATAACTTTCTCCAGTACTATATGTCTGTTCTAATTCCTGTCTCTAGACATTGGATAGAGTCAGGGGCAAATTCTCTCTTAGGTTAGACTTTTTGGTGACTCTTTATACACCAAAGCACTGAAGATTATAGATACTTCTAAAACTTGTACCTGGACAAAGTATTCTCTGTTTACTAACTTTATAATTCCATCTTCATAGACTTTTTTATTAGGCCTTCTGCCATCACAGAGTCACAGTGGATATGTTAATCAAATTGACTTTTTTTTTTTTCCCTGTATAATATCTACCAGTCAACCTCATACTTCCCCACTGTCTAACATAGTATGCTCTATGGTTTTGATTACACAGCCTCTAATGACATTGTCCCTGACCACGGACTCTAACTGACTTCCTGTTGTTGAAAAGTCATCTTATCATTCCTAGTTTTGTGGGTTTTCATACCTAAACTCTGGACAAGTACCTCTGCTGTTTCTTTCATTAGTATTAAAATAATCAAGTCCAGCTCTTGTTTGTTGTAATAGCATCTTACATCTTGGATTCTCTTATATATAATTCTCTATTCAAGACATAATTATTCCATTTTATTTTTATGAGCCTCCTCCACTTCTCCAATACTTTCTGCTTTCTCTTGGGTAAGATAAACTACTGTTTCCTTGGCCCCTGTCTAGATCACCTAGCTTCTGGGTCTTTGGTTTGTATAATGACATCTGCATTAGCTCTTTCCCCATCATTACTCCCTCTTGATCATCCCTGTCCCATATCAACCTTTATATCCATGTCATAACTCCCTCTTGGTTTTATTTTTTTATTTTATTTTTTTTAAGATTTTCTTTTTCCTTTTTCTCCCCAAAGCCCCCCGGTACACAGTTGTATATTCTTAGCTGTGGGTCCTTCTAGTTGTGGCATGTGGGATGCTGCCTGAGCATGGCCTGATGAGCAGTGCCATGTCTGCAACCAGGATCCAAACTGGCGAAACCCTGGGCTGCTGAGGTGGAGCGCACAAGCTTAACCACTCGGCCACGGGGCCAGCCCCCCCTCTTGGTTTTAAATTACTGACATCTCTCTGGAGTATATTCAAAACCAAGGTTTTTGAGTCTGGCTTTTGTTTGTTTGCTTTTTTACTTTATGTTTAGGGATTAGAAGTAAAAAGTAGTATAGAAGGAGGTACAGTTCTAGATAAGTACTAAAGCCATGTTAAGAAAGAAATTTGTCCATTCTCTTTCCTCATTGACTAAGATTAGTGGGAATTTTTTTTTTCACAGAAGGCTACATTTAAGTAAAAATTCATGTAATTTAGTTATTTTAAAAGTTGGTTGATACATCAAAAATTGTCACTTTTAAAATTTTTTTAAAATGGGGGCAGTAGTGAGAGAAACAGAGTAAGAAAAGTGATAGATTCCTCAGTATAGGCAGAGAGAGTCATCTTTTTCTCAAATAGGAGGCAGGATAAGGAGATAGAGAAACTGAGATAGATTTTCATGAATATAATATCTTATATTCATTAAGCACTATATGCCTTGTATTGTGCTAAGCACTTTACATTCATTATCTCATTTAATTACCTCCACTTTACAGCTGAGAGAACAGGCTTAAAGGCCCTAAGTAACCTGCCCAACATCACTCAGCTTGTGAGCAGCTCCAGTCAGACTTTCAAGTCTACACTCTCAACATCTCTGCCTCTCTGGGTGGTTAAGAAAGCTATTTATGGGTGAGATTGATGTTTGTTAAGTAGGAATGACGTTCATCTTTCAATTTATAAGATATCTTTGAAATTCTCTGGTCTACCTGCCTCTATATCACTTTACAAGAAAAGAAAACTAAGGTCCAAAGATGTTAAGTAGTTTGAATCCAAGATAACCAAAAATATTCAGGTAGTGCTTTCCTCCATGTTTTAAAGGCTGGAATTACTTAATTATTTTTTTATTACATTTGACAACTTTTCTTCTAATTTATCAATTTACAAATTGTGATGATATTGTCATGTATTTTGTTAATACCAGTAACTCACTCTATATAGAACTGATTTACCAGAGTATTTTAGATGAAATAGGTTTTCATTCAGTCTTCTTTTGTAATCCAATTGCACATTTAAAAAAAATTTTCTATCTCATTTCTTTGTCATTTTTATATCATAAAAATAACATACATTTTATATATCAATAATTTAAGAACTTAATGTATACATTCGGCATTCGTGTTTTTTTTAATGAAATTAGTATTTTAGAGACTGATGAGTGAAATTAGGAGGAAGACTCAAGGCTTAAAAAAGAAAACTTTGACTAGGTAATGTAGCAAAAATGCTGTGGTATAAAAGCAAGAAATATTCTTTTTTTTTTAAAGATTTTATTTTTCCTTTTTCTCCCCAAAGCCCCCCAGTACATAGTTGTGTATTTTTAGTTGTGGATCCTTCTAGTTGTGGCATGTGGGATGCCACCTCAGCATGGCTTGATGAGTGGTGCCATGTCCGCACCCAGGATTTGAACCGGTGAAACCCTGGGCCGCCAAAGCAGAGCGCACGAACTCAACCACTTGGCCACGGGGCCGGCCCCACAAGAAATATTCTTGATGTGATTTAACTGTAGACTCTCAAGAACAAATGGGCCTAAACTGTTAAGTACTATACTAATACATACTTTGCTATTCCACACTGCAGTTATATAAAGGAACTGTTGAGTAATAACCAGCATTGTTGACAGTGGACCAGTTAACAGACTTTTTTGATAAATGTCAAGATCTAAAAGAAGGAGAAATTGAGGCTGATGGTCCATGAGAAGACAGATCAGCTATACCAAGAAAGAGACACCCTTTTAGTTAAAACTTATAAATATTCATATGCTATGGTTGATGCATATGGATGATTCATATGCTATGGATATGCTTTCATTAGAGACCCTCCCAGAATTTATCCATCCTGAAGTGTCGTTTGGAGGAAAATTATCGATCATTATGGTTCCTCCCCTAGTAAGCAGCCAATCTAATATATGATCTGTATAAAATAAATCGTAAAACCTAGATCTTGTATAATATAATGGTATGTTGAAATGTATTGTGATAAGTATAAGTAGAAGGGTCAGACCTATTTGGTGGAAAATTGGCTGGAAAGAACTTTTAGTTTTTCCCTTAAATTACCCTAGGGCAAGGTAGACCCTAACTGGGTGTTAAAAACATGTTAGGTAATGAGGACACATGCGTAAATAAAAGATGACTCTGGTCCTCAAGGAGCTTTGAATGTATTAAGAGAGATAAGTCAGTAAACAGACAACTACAATTCAACGTATAAAGTGCTATGATATTGGTAAGGCAGGATTCTATGGAATCACATGAAAGGAGCACCTAATCTCAGCAGAAATGGGATCATTGCTTTCCATGAAATGAATCCTCGAGCACTTAGCATAGTGCTGAGCTTATGGTAGGCATTCCAATATTTGATGAATTGGAACATATCTGATTTTTTTTTTTTTTAAAAGCATGAACCTAGATTTAAGTTTTGCTTAAAACAATGTCTTTAAACTTTATACCAAAATGTTGCTATAGCAATTTTAATGACCATATAAATTAATCAGTATCTACAGCTAACTCTTAAATGTAACTGGTAGCAGACAGGAAAGACTTTGTACTTTAGGAAGAGCTGTGTCCCTCAGTGCTGGACACATAGTAAATGTTGAAAAATAATAATTACTTAGTTTTTTCAAGCTTCAGAATTTATTCAATAATTTCTCTACTCCCACCACCAAACTCTTCAAAGGAATTTCTTATACTTAACTACTAAGATTAATTGTGAATGATAAGAGAGAACATGAAAAGTATTCTTGTGCAATCATAAATACTATATTAATCAGTGGGAACTCTGAGCAAGTAAATGAAAGTCATATCCTCAGCAACTCTGAAGAAAAAATGGCTTACAAACCTATATGGTATAATATGGACACTTTACTTATGATTGGAGTTACAACTAATGCATATGAAAAATTAGAGGTCAATGCTAAATTCTGTGGTAGTGACTATAAATACAACATGAGTTCATTGATTCAATAAACATTACGTTCCAACTTGATGATACACCCTACACTAGGCCCAGAGTTACAGAGATTAAAAAATATAGGCTAGGGAAAGAGGCAGGAAAACACAATCATGGTAAAGTGTGATTCAGTGCTACAATGGAAATAGATACAAAGTACTACTGGTGTATGAGGAAGAGCAGCTAATGGTTCAGAGAAAGGAAAAATTGGATTGGATTAGTCATATAGGCTTAATTTAAAAAAAGAAAACAGGTAATGTGATATCATTTTATTGTGACTGTGTCTTATTTGTTACTTGATATATTTTTTAGGAGCTTGTTTAGTATTTTTCTATTTTGTGAAAGGAGATTATAAACCCACAAAGGCTATTTATAAAAGTCATGTATTAGTTAAGCATGCCAAGAGCTCCTAGTTTTATTATAATGTAGTATACCAATTATAAACCATATTCAGAGCCAGGTAGATTTAATCCGGTGAGAAAATAAGATATCTACTTGAAAATAGAAAATAATAAATCTACATTTATTATGTTGTACAGGTCTAACTAGTGGGGGTTATTAATATGCTTTAAACATACAGATTATAAAATTTCTCTTAAATATTAACTAGTTTTGATCAATTTAAGAGTCTTCTTTCTTTGCTTATTTCTTATTAAGGGTCTACTGTATTTGTTGGTAACAGACCAGGGGTTTCTTACTGAAGAAAAAGTTGTTTGGGAAAGCCTACATAATGTCGATGGTGATGGAAATTTCTGTGACTCAGAATTTCATCTGCGGCCTCCTTCAGATCCTGAAACTGTATACAGAGGGCAACAAGATCAGATAGATCAGGTAAGTTTGTTTTGTCTTCTTCATATTGTTTAAGATGTTCATTCCTTTCAAATGTGAGTTCATGTATCCAAAACTTTTGAACTAAAGATTTATTCATTAATATACTTGAGAAATTTTCCTGGCACTTCCTAAATAGGTAAATGATCACTCTACATGTACATTAGTTATACACTTTGGTTCAGAAAGCCAGATCATATTTAATGTGACGGTCATGGTAAAGAGTTTGAATTTTATTCTAATTATAGTGGGGAAGATGTGCCAAGTATTAAACATGGAAGTGACATGATCTACTTTACCTTTTTAAAAGGCTCCTAGTGAAGAATGCATAGGAAGAACACAGGTATAGGCAGGGATTAGCAGTCCAAGCAAAAGGTGATGATGGCTTAGCCTTGAATGGTAGAGATGAAGGGATGAGCACATATCAGAGATCTATTCTGGCTAGTCAGAAAAAGTAGAAAAGAGGGAATCTTGAAGATGCCATCCACTGGGCAAAGAGTAGGTAGATATTCTAAGCCTTAGAGTCCAAGATAAGGAGGAGACTATAGCAGAAGCTGCACTGCTGAGTAGAATTCTCATTTAGAACTGAGACACATGAGATTTTTCTTGCTATAGGTGGGCAAGCTGGGAGCCATAAGTGTGTTTATTACTTCTTCCTCGACGGAGGCAGAAATATGGTTATTTTAAACCGTTGGCACATGTTTCACTGATAATAATTTAAGTGCATAAAGACTGTGTTCATTTAGCTAATATTCATTGAGCAGTTGTATTCCTGGCCCTATAATTAGGTCCTGGGGACACAAAGATAAATCATTCAGTCCTGTCCTCAAACATTCTGCAGTCTAGCCGGAGAGGCAGATAATTGACCAACTAATGTTATATATTAAGTTCTATAGTGGTTATCTGAATAGCAAGCTATGAGTATACAGAATACTTGATTCAAACAAATGTTGATCTTTCTAGGACTCTTGGCTTTCCTTTGACAAACAGCCCTGATAATCAACATACTTACTTTCCTTCAGCATCTATACAGGAGCTTTGTTTTTTGTTTTTTTTATTTTTATTTTTTTAAAGATTTTATTTATGTATTTATTTTCTTCCCAAAGCCCCCTGGTACATAGTTGTATATTCTTCGTTGTGGGTCCTTCTAGTTGTGGCATGTGGGACACTGCCTCAGCGTGGTTTGATGAGCAGTGCCATGTCCGCACCCAGGATTCGAACCAATGAAACACTGGGCCACCTGCAGTGGAGCGCTCAAACTTAACCACTCAGCCATGGGGCCAGCCCCGCATTGTTTTTTAAATATTACTTAAGAGCGATGTGCAGGACTTTTCTAACTACTATATGTAAGAAATATTGGAGCAGAGGGAATAAAGGTAAAGCAATTGATTGCCACAGTAGTCCAATTGTAAGGTGTTAGGGTTATATATATACAATAGTGTCTGTGGAAGTAGCAAGGAAGGAGTGGATTTAAGACTGTGGGACTTGGCGAAGAACAGAGTTTGAAGAACTGAGGAGAAAAATTTGAAGGACAAAATCTTGGTATCAGTAAGATAATCATACTAGTTAATACAAGGTCTTCACAGGCAACAACCTTTTACATGTCCTCTTATTTAATTATTATTTATTAATATTAATAATTATTATTATTATTTAAAATTCTCTTATTTTGAGGGTAGATGGGGGAGGTGCACAGAGTAGTCAAGTTTCACTCAGCACTAATTCTTAATAAAAGTGGATAAGTTGGATAATATAACTTTTTCTTTTGCTTGAGGAAGATTATCCCTGAGCTAACATCTGTGCCAGTCTTCGTCTATTTTATATATGGGTCACTCCACACACTGTTGATGAACAGTGTAGGTCTGTGCCCAGGATGAAAACCCATGAACCTGGGCCACCGAAGCAGAGTGTGCTGAACTTAACCACAAGGCTGTGGGGCAGGCCCCTAGATAATATGACTTTTGACCAAAGATGCATCACTTTTTCTCATAGGAAATAATCTGGGTATGTGTGTGGGAAGAGGAAGGGGGTGGTTAAGTAATTGAATATGACTGTATGATGAACAACTGTGTTGGCTTTAAAAATCATGTGTTGGGAGAATATTTAGTAAATAATCTTGGGAAATTCTTATGATTTTTTTAAAAAAACAGAAGACTTAGGGCCAATCCAGTGATGTAGTGATTAAGTTTGCATGCTCCACTTTGGTGGCCAGGGGTTTACAGGTTCAGATCCTGGGTGCAGACCTACATGTCGCTCATCAAGCCATGCTGTGGCGACATCCCACATACAAAATAGAGGAAGACTGGCACAGATGTGACAGTGACAGCTTCCTGTGTCACTGACACAGCTCAGTGACAATCTTCCTCAAGCAAAAAGAGGAAGACTGGCAACAGATGTTCGCTCAGGGCCAATCTTCCTCACCAAAAAAAGAAAAAACAAATACATAAATAAATAAAGTAAAAAACAGAAGACTTTTATGACATTAAATGGAAAAGAAAATAAATTGTGATACTTTCAGGGATTGGGAGATGTATTTCAGTTTGTATGTGAATGTAGAAAAACTAAGTGAATGTATATGAATTGTTAATAGTAGAATAATGGCAACATCACCGAAATAAGTTTATAGCTCCCAAACAGAAATACTTAGATAACTCGTTTTTATATTTAAGCTCTGGTATGTTTTTTAAAAGCCATTCTCATAGTTTTATAGATATAACCTCTATATTTACACTCATTAGTTCTTGGGTAAAATCTCATGGCTAAACATGGTTATAATTTAATTTCTTAGGACTATCTTATGGCATTATCTCTACAACAAGAACAGCAGAGCCAAGAGATCAATTGGGAGCAAATACCTGAAGGAATCAGTGATTTGGAACTAGCGAAGAAACTCCAAGAAGAAGAAGATAGACGAGCTTCTCAATATTATCAGGAGCAGGAACAAGCAGCAGCAGCTGCTGCTTCTGCTGCTACACAGGCCCAGGTGAAAACTCGAGTTCTGATTCTGAAATACAATGATCACTTTAGCAGTGAAGAAATCTACTGAGATAAGAATTTTTAAATTAGGTATTGACTCTTCAATTATGTTAACATTTTAGCACCCACTGGGTTTTATGACACGGTCCTAAGTTTGTGATTATCTTAATATATTTCTCATTTAGTGAAATTACTTTTCCTGAGGTTCTGATGGCAAGATTTCTCAGATTTATTTTTTAAGTTCTTAATAGCTACAAGGAATATAAACCAATTTGAACAAAGTCTTTTCTATCAATTAGAGGGCAGTATGAGGTGCTACTGGAAAGAGTGTAGACTTCAGAGCCAGATAGATGTGAATTTGCATTTCCTGTTTCCGTCTCCCCTTACTAGTTGCAACACCTTGGACAAAGTCCTCTATCTCTCTTAGCCTCATTTTCCCTATGTGTAAAATAGAAGATAATACTTAACTTAGGTTTGTGGTTAAGAACAAATAATGTTAGTACTTAACCCAATGTCTGATATATACTAGGTATTCAACAAAAGTTAGCACCTTTCCTCCTTTCACTTTTCCCAGTTAAATGTTTTAAGCACTGAAAATGTGATTATTAAGTGAGTTTCTATATGTTAAATCTTATTTCATTAAAGGAAAACATATTCCCCTTCTTTTATGTTTAACTGTACTGTGCCAGCACTGTTCCTTGATTTGGATGTACAAGAAAGCAAGATGCTCTTAAAGGTCTGATAAAACTTTAAATATAGAAGACTCCACTAAAATATGTATAGCATTTCTGTTTCTAGCTCAAATATTGACTACCTCAAGCTTAAAAATTAAAACCTACCATGTTATGATTAACTTTTCATTTAAAAAGTTCTATTTCACAGAATACACTTATTCCACACTCTCAGTTCTCAGAATTTTTTTTCTCCAGTATAGTATTTAATGAGGTCTTTAAAAACTACTGTAGTTTACCAAATGGTGTCACTTTCTTCAATATTTTCTATACTTTAACATAAATATTTCTTGAATTTGAGGATTCAGGCAATATCATCCTACAAACATTATCTTTTGAAATTCCAGAATGAAAATTATTCAGATACCACGTAACATAGCAAGTCTATACACCAATAGCTTCTTTTTCCATTAATGATTCCTTTCACTCTTGTGGCTTTTCTTTCTAGATAACTATGATTAAGCACCTTAGAAAAATTGAGGTAATTTCTTCCTATTTATTTTTCTTAAAGCCAAGCCAGCCAGCACAAGCATCTCCATCAAGTGGAAGACAATCTGGAAATAGTGAACGTAAACGAAAGGAACCTCGAGAAAAAGATAAAGAAAAAGAAAAGGAAAAAAATAGCTGTGTAATTTTGTAACAAGTGTTGGATTCTGTTGGAACCATCTATAGCCTTGAGAAACAAAACCGCAGGAGGAAAGGAAGAAAAACCGATAAATACCGTCTGTGCCTGATTTCCCAACGGATTTTGTTCATGTCTTCAGGGGAAAGGTTGTTACTTAGTTACAATCAGACTTTTTCAAGTCACACAGTACACTCTTTATGAGCTGGAGTTTCATGTTACAAGTTGGAAATGCTGTGTGTTGTCATTCATGAAAAATACTGCACTTGTAGCCAAATAAGCAGATCACAGCAAATTTTGTGTCATAGTGACATTCATAACTCATATCAGTTAGTAAGCTATTTTATCTTCTGTTCTAACAATGAATGGAGGTAATTGATTTTGTCTGATTCCTTTCTGAAATCTAAATATTAGCACAATAGTTTCTGAAATTAATTTCTACAGTGTTAGATTATGATCTAATCCACAAGAAACCAGGGGTTTAATATAGGGATTTAAAAAGAAAAAAAAAAGAAAAAAAATAACAGGAATAAATAACGCTTAATTGTATATTGGACTAGTTCAGCCCTTGAACAGCTTTACCTTTCTTTAGGAATGTACATTTTAGATACTATCTTGAGAACTGATAGTGGAGTTTGGATTTAATCTAGATAGAAAAAAAAAATTTGTATTTCTTTTCCAATAGCAAAAAAATCACATAATACTAATACTTCTATCCTATGAAAATCAGATATTAGTGACTTTGTAGTGTTGTGAAATATTGAGGGATTTTGAAAACTCTACCATAGGTGACTTGGACCACAGTTACTATTTATTGACAGTGTGATGAGTGTAAGGAGGGAACCACAGGAGGCCACTAGGCTTTGTAAATATGGGAGTGTAGAAACGCAGATAGTTCGATGTCTACCTTTTTCTAGAATTACCTTGAACCTTAAAACTTAAATCATGTTTATTTGCTAGAAAATTAGGTATACTTATTAAAACCAACAAAAAAGCACATTTCTGAAAGGAAGTTAGAGATAATCTCTGAGACTAGTGAAAAAGCATTAACAAAAATCTGTTTGAGAATAGATAGAATTTGGAGGAATTTATGTAAAAGCAATCAGATTTTTTTAACTTATGGGAACCAAATAAACCTATAACATCTTGTAGTGTTTATAGGATTTAGAAAGAATATTTATTGAATTTTATTATGAGGCAACACATATTTTCCTGTATTTCTAGATCTAGTTTGGAAAACTATACTTAATAGTCCTTTTTATATGCTTTATATTTAAAAGTTTGTTTTAGTCATTTTTGAAACAACTATTGCTGCTGCAAGTAGTTATGTGATTTATATTCTAAGCCTCGGTAAATTTGTTTGTTTAAGAGCATCTTAATCTAACCTGAGCATCCACTCGGAGAATGTTTTTTGTGGTCTGGAGTGACGATAGACTACAAAAAATGTGGTCTAGATTTCTTAAGCTATGTCCTTAACATTCTTCGTGATCCAAGACCGGTTACAGCATAAGTCTATGTGTAAAAAGTAAAGTCTTATTTATGGAAGAAATTATTCTAAGGGAAAAATCCAGGGTCAAGCTGTGTCTTTAATGTCCTTCTGTATTGCATGTCTGTTTATGTTATACATTTGTTATTCCTTCAAATTTCCTATGTTAGCATGATAAATCATCAGAGAACCTGTTTGGGGTATAAGACCTTGATACAAAATATTTGGTGACTCTCTTGATAATAACCCAGAATATGCGTACTTTGGTAAGTAATCAAATGCACTACAGAATTGTATGTTGGCTCAAACAAGTTGACCTTAGTCCAAGTTTACTCTTGGTATTACTGTGTTGGTTGAAGGAGGAAACTCAAACCTCAGGGTTTGTTTTTCCCAGAGTAGATAGTAGTGACAGTGCACTATATTTTAATAAGACAGAAACAATAAAACCTGAGGAATTTTTAAAAGCACATTTGAGGCATATTTTTCCATAATTATATACTTATCTATTTATTGCCCTTGAAAAATATATGTGTAGAAGTTATTCTTCTGTTATTTGTTACTATCTTCTTAATTTGTTCCAAAGATAATACTGCCGTTCTGCATTCCCTCTGGAAGAAAACATAAAAAACTCACTCAAAACCAGCAGTGCTGCTATCAGATAAGTAGATGTCAATGTATACTTATAAGGAATAACTAAAACTGTAATGTGTTTGTTAAGTCAACTTTTTTCTATGTAATATTTCCAGATCAGACTTTCTTACATTCCCGGAATTCAGTTTGATATACCAAGAGTAATAATGATAAAATGTTCGCTTTGATTACTGTGGGGAAAAAATTAAAAGTTCGATTCTATTAAAACAAACAAACTTCTCAGAGATACTGGTTTCCCATCCTTGAAGGCTATAAAGAATTAACAGCTATTGTCTCTTTCTCCTTATATTTTGCTCAAGGCAACAAATTATATATTCAGACATTTCATTGCTGGTTTGGGTACATTGGAGTTTGGTAGAGGTATATTAAGGGCTTTCCTTCACAGCATTTTGTAAGACCTGAAAATTATTACATGTACATTACTAGCAGAAGTTAGAACTTAAAACATTTTTGTTTTTAATATTTATAGGCTAGATTAGGGACACATTTGCATTAATCAAACACTGTTAGAGCTTGGAAGAGAGGCACATGAATGAATGGATATGGTCACTGCACTTTCTTGTACTTTCAAAGCCTATTCCTCAAGGTTAGCGACCAGTCTTTATTAATAATATGAAAATTTTCTTCGTCTGATCTCACTGAATCAACAATGCTATGATTTACAATAGGTTATCAACACTTAAAAGTACTTATTTTGTGTGTGTCTGTGTGTGTGTGTGTGTGTGTGTACTTCTAAAGCAAGGATCCATGACTTCTATTAGATTCTCAAAGGAATCTGGGAAATTTCCCTCAAATTTAAGAATCACCATTTTAAGAATATACATGCACATATGTACATAGACACAGTAAGCGCTTTGAGGCAGCTAAAATTGGCATTGGCTGCTTCCTCTAATATACTGGTCCAGTGGACTTAGGTAAAGTAACTTCTTCCATATTTCAAGGTGTCAGGTTAGTAGTTGAATGAGGCATGGATTTAAGTTTAGGATTAGGTTTTGGAACATATTTTGTTTTATCGTCTCACATTTCTAGTATTTGACTAATTATCCCATATTATGTTTTGAATTCTTCCTCATACATCTTGATCTTAGCTTAATTAAGCAAGTTAGTATCAGAGATTAGTTGGCTGAACTCAACATTAACTATTTTGTACTTGCACAAACACTTAACATTTTGTTTTCAGTGAATCGCCAACTTAGTTCACCAAGAGACAGAAGATCTTGAGAGGAAAGAGGACTAGAAGTCAAATAGATATTTAAGGAAAGAATTAATATGGTCCCTATATTAATGTTGGCATATGAAGCAGATATTTATAAAATCCTGCTGGAGAAAAATCAAGGCAAGAATTTCCAGCATTGTCCTCATACAATCTCATTTGTTTAAAATTTTTTTAAAAAAGGCAAATTGATTACATTTTGCTTAACTTTCCTATTCACTGTGCCAGTTATGTTAAAGCATGATGGAAAGCTTATGGGCTTTACTTGTCACACAATACTTGGGCATACAACTTAAACTATACTTGTAAACTTACCAATGTTTGATAAAATAACTTGAAGGCATTAAAGATAGTATATAATTTGGATTTTGAGAAACTGGAAATGTGGAATTCTGAATCGTTTTATGTCTAAACACCTGGGCTTTTATCTTGCCGTGGGCAAACTTTCTGTGCCTCGCTTTACATATGTAAAGGATGCTCATTTTTTTAGTGCTCTGCACTCCTGAATAAAGGGCTTAGTATAAGCACAGAGTGTTATTTAAATAATCATAAATTTTGTACATCTTTTATTCTTGAATGTGCAGACTTTTTTCCCAATGACAATATTTCTTAAGCCAGTTTTTTTGCTGCTGTCAAAATTTGTAGAATTATCTTATCTTTGAGTATGGCATCATCTCTTCCTAAAATGTATTTTACAGTTGCTTTTCTGTTCTGTAGTTGCTTTTGTGGACTATAGGGTCAAAATCAAGAGTATTTTGAGAGTATAAAATCAT
Organism: Equus quagga; assembly: GCF_021613505.1. Classification (NCBI taxonomy): domain Eukaryota; kingdom Metazoa; phylum Chordata; class Mammalia; order Perissodactyla; family Equidae; genus Equus; species Equus quagga. The sequence continues at coordinate 53,302,414 of NC_060268.1, forward strand.
TAAAGACCTGTTTTCTTCCAGTATCTTCCATATATCTAAATATTTAGATTCTTTTTGCCTTTTCCTCCATGGGACAAAGTACGCTGGTATCAGATTACTAATACATATATGTAAGCTTTTTTTGCATGGATGGAATTCATTTAGATCTCTCAAGTACTGTCATTTTTAGGGCTATTTAAATTATTTCTGTTAGTATAAAATGTTATTTGATAATGTGCAGTTAATTTCCTTTTAGGAAGTGAGTGAAAATGGTAAAGGAACTCATCGGAATCAGAGTTATTAGGTTCTCTGGTAATTTAGTGTCTTTTTTTCACTGATATCTAACACTTCTAAAGCTAATGGGAAAACGTTATGAAGAATTGAGGTTACTCTCCTTGGGTGACTCTTTAAAACAAACTAAAATTTAAAATCAAAAGCTTCCTGAACGAAATAAATTCAAAATCGAGAAAATGAAGTCTGAGGGACAAATTGCAGGACTCTGATAAGTTTAACGTATTTTGAAGATCTATCTAAATTTTAATTTGTGCACGTCTCTTAATCCTGGTGTTTCTGCGTTAAGAAATCAGAGTTTAATAAATTGTGGTATGTATACATATTTTTACATGAAGGATTCTAGTTTCTAATTTCACTTTTCTGATCTCAAAAAAATTAAACTCAAAAAACAGGGTAAAAGTCTTCAACTATTGCCTCAAATTCAGCTTTATCCTATTGTCCTGATTTAGACTTGTCTGCCTGTAACATATGTTTTAGGGCATGGTACTATCCCAGATAAGGTGTTGAAATACCATGGCAGAAATACAAAACCTAAGCTTTAAATAACGACAGTAGATTTTAAAAACAAAAAGCTATATTATTATTCTACAATGTTTCTCTATTTCATCTGATATTCTAAGAATTTCTTCAAATCACTTACTTTGTCACCATTAACTTTAAAAATGTTATATCCATCCTCACTGTAATATCCTGCTTTGAGAAGCAGGGATGCCTCCTAGATTAGAGGATGCACAAAGCAAAATTCTTCTGAAAGTGATCGTGGCTTCTTTGGCTCTATTATTTACAGCTTCAAACAGGAAGTCGGGAAACTAAAATGCCCATTTAAATTCCCAAATCAGTGACTTGTCCAAATAGGCATTATGACTGAAATACCCTACAGAGCAGTTTGAACTAAGGGAATGTATTTGAAGACTAAGATTGGCATTTAATCTTTGAAGATCTGTCCTGTGTTTCTCTCAATTTTGTTGGTTTTTGTTGTTCTTTTTTTATATTTTAGTTGTATGAAATAACCATTTTTTTCCCTGAGTACATAGTATATCTTAGCTTTACAGATTTGTAAAGATGAGGGTTTGAAAATCTTCCACCAGTTTTTGTTAAAAAGCTATCTTCCTCAATAAAATGACAATTATTGTTTTCACAGATCAACATATCACAAGTAGGACAATAGGATAGAAGACTGATGTATGATTGCTACACGACAGTCAGCAAAAGGGATAATCTTCACTTGGGAAACAGCAGAGGTACCTTGAAAGTCATTTCCTAAAGTTAGTGCATGTGAGCCTTTTTCCTTGAATTGTGCAGAACAATTGGATTGTGGCACATATTTTGAGGAATAGCAAGTGAAATGCTATATAGCAAGAAGAAACAAATTTTCTTCCTCCACTTTACTGTTGGACTATTTGGGTCAAGAAGTTTCTATGACATATCATAGATTTCTTTGTGCCAGGCCAGAATTGGCCAACTGAAATAGAGTTTTCAAAGAGCTTAAATATATAGATTGCATATGAGTGCCTATTTTTTCTCCTCCTTTCCTTTACTGTCTTAATGCCCTTTCTACTTCTGAAATAATTCATCTCTTTTGCTTTATGACCAGCTTAAATTCCAGTTTGAGAATAACAGCAACCCTAGAGATTGAGGAAGTGCATTGAAATACATTTTTTTAATAAAGACACCTTAAAGCATCTACCCAGCTTAGGGTTGAACTGAATTTCTGTGAAAGAAAGTTGTTTTAAAAGCTAATTATGCTAAAACTATTTAATTCTAAAACTATGTCTTAAACAAGTTTCAAAAGTTTCATTTTGGGAGGATATTCCTAAAAAAAGGCATATCAAACATAGACAGGAAAGTATATTTCTAACAGAATTATTCAGTATTATTCAACATTTAATTTCATGTTTGTTATTGTACTACAAGGATAGGTCATTCTTGGATTAAAATGTTGGAGTTTTTGTTAATATACTTAAAACTGTAACCAGTGATATCACCTTTAGTATTTTTTATTATAGATTATATTTTATTTCAATAAACTTTGATATTTAGACCAAACAGTCTTTCTGCTATGTATATTCGTCTCAGTAAGCTACTTCTTACAAATTTAAGATGAATGTGGAATTAGGGAATTGACATACTGATTCACATTTACCTAGGATTAACTCTTAGAACACTTGGACCAACTCTTGATAAAGACTGATTTTCCCCCCAGAAGTGGGAACAAAGAAACAATTTACTCTAAACCTAATCATAGTTAACTACCTGATCCCAGTGGTAGATTTATTATATCTGATACTTCTATCCTCTTGGAGGACTAAGTAAGAAAGAGCTGAGAAGGAATCATTTTCTCTTTACACCAAGCCAACCCTGCTGTAAAGTTTTGGTCCAACAATTTAATGTCCAAACCAGCTAATGTCAGACATTTCTCTAAAGCTTTCTTAGACTCCCTAGCCCTCTAAGCAGAATTGGTCATTCCTCATAGTGTTTTGCTGACGTCTCCTCATAGCTTAAGCTAGGTTGTGAGCCTTTTAAGGATAGGGATCATGTCTTATTCATCTTGATTTTCTTGGCAAATTACATGATAATTACTTCAAATGAACTTGAATATCTATTTAGAGGAATTTTTTTAAATACCTATATTATGTAGTTATTGCTTGCTTGTCCTTTAAGTAGGATAACTAATAAGTTGGGTTATGGAATTAGTTTTCCACATTAGCATAAAAGTTATATATAGAGAGGGAACTAATGAGAAGATACTCTGATTAAGGAGATTAAGAAGGCTACTTAAGCCTTGTAAAAGTAAACATTTTTCTGGGGCCGACCCTGTGGCCAGTGGTTAAGTTCACGTGCTCCGCTTCGGTGGCCCAGGGTTTCACTGGTTCGGATCCTGAGCGCAGACATGGCACTGCTCATCAAGCCATGCTGAGGCGGCATCCCACATGCCACAACTAGAAAGACCCACGACTAAAGAAAACATACAACTTTGTGCTGGGGAGCTTTGGGGAGAAAAAGGAAAAATAAAATCTTAAAAAAAAAATTTTTTTTTCTATTTTCTCCAATTATAATGTTAATCCTGCCATGAGGGCTGAGATCAACCTGGACTCAGAATGGCTCAGAGTGAAAAATGTGGAACAAACAAAACTTTAGAATACATAGAATAATATAATCATGAATTCCACATATAACTTTGGAAATTGTGGCATGTTCTCCTTGGAGAGTAATTTGGTTACTCACTTATCAAGAATACAATATACCAGGAAACCCAGGAAGCTAGACTTAATAGGAATGACCACATTTGGACAGTCAATGATCTGAATTTAAAACTGTGGCATTAAATTTTAAAAATGGGTATAATAGAAGTCAAGCGCATAGGACTAAGAAAGTCAGGCTAAAGGCAGCACCTTCAACAAATTCAAGGCCCTATTGGGGAGGAAAAAATCATTTTTCTTCTACCCTTCTAACTTCTCAGCTGGGACCCATGTAACAGAAAAGAGATTAATAAGAGAAAAACAAATAGGGGCCAGCCCAGTGGCATAGTGGTTAAGTTTGCCTGCTCTGCTTTGGTGGCCCAGGGTTTTCAGGTTCAGATCGCAGGCGCAGACCTAGCACCACTCATCAGGCCACGCTGTGAAAGCATCCCACATAAAATAGAAGATTGGCACAGATGTTAGCTCATGTCCACGAAAATAATCCATAACCAATCTATAAATGAAAATTTGGGTGAGTTTATTCTGAGCTGAAATCTGAGGACCATGGCCCGGGGCCTTTCTTCCCAAAGGAAGAAAGGGCACCAAAGAAGTGAGGTGTACAGAGTGGTTATATACCCCCAAGCAGGACGTTTCACATATGATTGAGATGTCCCTCCCACAATAGTCACATGATTGCCTTGTCAGCACAGCGCTTGATGGACACAGGAGGTAGTGGGTCTGCTATCTCAGAGGGCCTAGCAGGAGGCAAGTCTATTGTCTCGAGCTGGGTGGCCACAGGTGAGCGCAGCAATCAGTTTCTAGCCTAAGGAAAGATGCTTAATCCTTAAGGAGATGCCAAAGTTGGGAGGGGGAGGGAAGTTGCACCTTTATCTCAAGGGCCTTTGTTCTTGCCATAGGGAATATCTAAAGCAGACATGCCCTTTTGGAAAGACAAGTTCAGGCCAAATTAGGTTTATACCAAATGGCTTCCTCATATTCTCCAATATATCCTATTGCTTGCCATTTTTATTCGTCACTCAGCAACAATCTTCCTCATGCAAAAAGAGGAAGATTGGCAAAGGATGTTAGCTCAGGGCCAATCTTCCTCACACTCACACAAAAAACAATAATAATAAAAAAAAACAAATTTATTAACATGTATATCTCATGTACATGTGGAAGATAGGGGAAAATTAGTAACTCTGAGATGTGGCTTAGAATCCAGGCTTAAATACCATTTCAGCTAAAGACAAAAGAAAGAAGTGTGGTGGGGAGACCAGTTATGGGGAAGTAACCCCATAACTGGGGAGAAAAAGTATGGTAAACAAGAGAAAGATTTGTTCTGCAAAGTCTTTAGTTGGTGCCTTCTCCATTGATAAGATTCTCTTGCGCTTTAGTCATCCTCTTTCTGGTAAAGGAAGATTTTCTTTATAAATGTAAATTTCCATTACAAAAGGGTACCTTCTCCGTTTTCAGAGCTTCTGTGTCTGCTGTTTCTCAAAATAATCAGTTTAAAATAATACTATGTCAAAGAAGCATATTTTGGGGTAGCACATTCTGTTACTCTTCAGTTGACTGAGGCAAAGGCTGACAGCCTACAAAGGGTTCTTCATCCTTTTGAAGATTTTTCTTTGGGCTGCCAGCCTTAGTAAATAAGTCACTAGAAAGAAGTGATGATAAGGCGATAGCCTCTGAATACTGGCATTTCACCGAATACCCTAGTCCTTAAAACAGGGAACAGACTGCTTACTAATAATTATAACAACAATACTCTTCCTTTATTGGGATATTACTATGTATCAGACATTGTACTGTTTATATTCTTATTCTTACTTCATCCTCACAGCAATTTTAGGAGGTTGATACTGTCACAGTTAAGGAAACAGAAACTTGAAAGGTTAAGCAACTGGTAAAAGGTCATTCCCAGTGGCAATGTTGAAATTTAAAACCAAACCTGTCTGTCTAACTCCAAAGCCCACTCTCTTTACTTCAAAATTATAGAAGCTTTCACAAATTTGCATGCCATTCTTGACTCCTTTGATATAGACAATGGTCATCAGTTCTCCTAAACGACGGAATTAATCTCAACATAGGGAGGCTGAAGAAAATCCTTTAAAGTCAGATTCTGGGACTAAGTATTTGAAATCTCACCTCATCAGTGTTTTGTGGTGGTTTTTTTCCCATTGGGGTGGGAATGGGATACTTAAATCTTTCATTAAAAGGTCAAAGGTTATGGCCTGAAAATTTCTGAAGCTTTTCTTTCTACACTTTTGATTTACCAAAAGAACAGTTTTACTCAAGCTGAAAAACTGCATCTTTCTAGAGGTGGTTTTTCTACTGATAGAAGGATTTGGAGGACAAATTACATGTGCATTGTTTGTATTTATCACTGCTTTTTAGATTTATTTCCCTTCATAAATATTTCAGCAAAATTCAGTTAAGTATTTGCAAATGACTCATTGTATTTTTGAAATTTTTCTTATACATTTCTGGTATCTAATCAAAATTTTGAACCTAGGATCACTAAGATTTGCTCCTCTTCTGGATGTGCCATGGTTTTAGTTCTTACTGTTAGGTCTATGATCCATTTCAAGATAATTTTTCTATATGGTGTCGGGTAAAGATCAAGATTCATTTTTTTGCATGTGGCTATTCCATTATTTCAGCCCTATTTATTGAAAAGATTATCCTTTCCCCACTTAACTATATAGATACCTTTGTCAAAATCATTAACCATAAATGTGTGGATTTTTGTTTTCTGGATTTCATTGATCTATTACTCTATCTTTATGTCAGTACCGTAACATCTTGATCTATGTTGCTGTATAAAAAGTCTTGAAACCATGTAGCAGGAATAATTGATTTTTTTCTGCTTATCAAGGTTGTTTGGACTATTCAAGTTTGTTTTGACTCTTATATAATTGCATTTCTATATAATTTTAAAACCAACCTGCCAATTTCTACAAGAAAAGCCATATGAATTTTGATTGGGATTGTATGAGATTGTATTGAATCTATGTATCAATTTGGTAAGAAATGACATCATAATGTTTAATCTCTTAATCAATGAACATGATTATATTTCATCAAAATTTTAAACTTTTGCTCTCCTAAGGATACCTAAGAAAATGGAAAGGCAAACTAAAGACTGAGAGAAAATACTTCCAAAGCACATACTGACAAAGGACTTGTATTAATATATAAGGAGCTCTTACAACTCAGTAAGAAGGAAAAAATAAGAAGTTGGCAAAAGATTGAACAGGCACTTCATCAAAGAAAATATACAGGGGGCTGGCCCCGTGACCAAGTGGTTGAGTTCTCGCGCTCTGCTTTGGTGGCCCATGGTTTCGTCAGTTCGAATCCTGGGCGTGGACATGGCACCACTCATCAAACCATGCTGAGGCGGCATCCCACATGCCACAACTAGAAGGACCCACAACTAAAAATACACAACTATGTACCAGGGCTCTTGGGGAGAAAAAGGAAAAATAAAATCTTAAATATATATGTATACAAATAGCAAATAAGTACATGAAAAGATGCTCAACATCATTAGTCATAGGGAAATGCAAATTAAAACCATAATGGGATACCACTACACATTCACCAGAATGGCGAAAATTAAAAAGATTAATAATACCAAGTGTTGGTAAAGATGTGAAACACTTGGAACTCTTACACAACTGGTATGAATATAAAACAATACAATCAAACAAACAATATTATACAACACTTTGGAAAAGTTTGGTGCTTTCTCAAAAAGTTAAACATACACCTGCCATACAACTCACCTATCCCACTCTTCAGAGCAACTTCATTTGAAAGAGACTAAAACTGAAAGTAACCCAAATGTCCGTTATCAAGGGAATGCATAAACACATCATGGTTCATCCATACAATGGAGTACTACTCATCAATGTAAATGAATGGACTACTGATACAAGCAACAACATGGATGGATCGCTAAGTATGGTGAGTAAAAGAAGCAGATAAAAATGAGCCTATACTTATGATTCCACTTATATAAAATTCTAGAAAATGCAAACTAATCTATAGGACATAAAGTATATCAGTGGTTGTCTGTGGATAGAGTGGGAGTGGATGATAAAGATGGATTACAAAGGGGCATAAGGAAACTTGGAAACGATGGATATATTCTTAATTTTGATTATTGTGGTAGTTTCTTGGAGATATATGCATATATGTGTGTGTGTATATATATATGTCAAAATTTATTGTGTTCGTATGCAATGTATTGTGTATCACTATTTATCAATAAAAGATGGAGCCACAGGGACCGGCCCTGTGGCATAGTGGTTAAGTTCATGTGCTCCGCTTCAGCAGCCTGGGGTTCACAGCTTTGGATCCCAGGTGTGAACCTAGGACTGCTCGTCTAGCCACGCTGTGGCAGCATCCCACATAAAATAGAAGACTGGCACAGATGTTAGCTTAGGGATAATCTTCCTCAAGCAAAAAAAGAGGAAGATTGGCAACAGCTGTTAGTTCAGGGTAATCTTCCTCAGCAAAAAAAAAGAAAAGAAAAAATCAAACATTAAAAAAACCCAAATAGAACTTTAAAGATAAAAAAAAGTGTAAAATTAAATTTTCACAGGATCAGATTAACAGTGGATTAGACATTGCAGAAGAAAAAGACTGGTAAATGTGAAGGCACAAAGATTAAATGAATGAAAAAAATAAATAGAAGTTCAGGGTCCTGTAAGGCAACATCAAGTTAGAAGATATATGTAAATGAAGTCTCTTAATGAGAGTAGGAAGTGTAGAAAAAATATAGAAAGAAAACTGGCCAAAATTTTCCAATTTGATTTAAAAAAATATAGTTACAGGGGGCTGGCCCCATGGCTGAGTGGTTAAGTTTGAGTGCTCCACTGTGGCGGCCCAGGGTTTTACCAGTTCGGATCCTGGGTGTGGACATGGCACTGCTCATCAGGCCACATTGAGGCAGTGTCCCACATGCCACAACGAGAAGGACCTGCAACTAAGATAATACAACTATGTGCCGGGGGACTTGGGGAGATAAAGCAGAAAAAAAAAAACTGAATCATTTAAAAAAAAAAAAATATATATATATATATATAGTTACAGAGCTAAGAATCTCAACAAACTACAAGTAGGAAACATGCACATACCAACACACATAGTCGAGTTGCTGAAAACCAGTGATAAATAGAAAATCTTAAAGCAAGTAGGAAGGGCTGGGGAGGGGCTAGAGGGGAAATATCTCATCCCTGTACCACCCTCCCTCCCCACCCAGAATACCTGCGAGGTTACCAATTGCTTAAATAATGCAAGACCCCTAGACAGTGTACTTGGGCCTTACTAAGTGCCACCACACAGCAAATGCCCAGGGACTGATGCTTCAGACATAGGCTCAGTGCCTCGTCCCGAGGAGAGGATCTATTGCTCTAAGGCCCAACCCACATCCCTCAGAGGTAGACTGAAAAGCCTTGGAAGGAAAGACAGCCACCTAGGAGCAGGCCATGCCTCTCCCCTCCCTTTTCCCATAACCCACCTACAAGGTTGGTACTATGAGTCATCAGGCACAGATGGAAACTGAAAACTGTGGCCTCTCCCATGCGGAAAAAGCAGATCTGTAGCAGAGTAGTTTCCATGGGCTGTGGGGCCAGCATTTTGCTGCTGCATTGCAAGGAAAAACCTAATTCTCAGAGTTATAAGAAAAAATACCCTGAGGCACGGCAAAGGGATTAATTCAAACCTAACTTAAGCCCAGGTCCTTAACCATACAACCATTGCCCTGGGGAGGTCCCTAACCCTAACAATACCAATTTGAGGCTCCCTGGAGGAAAAAAATGTGTAAGTATAAGGAGGCTAAAGAACCTCCCCTCAGTATATTCAGTGACAAAACGAGAGGGAAGGGGTAGAGGGAGGGAGGGAGGAAAGGAAAGGAAGGAAGAAAGAAAGAAGCCTGGATACAGGTCAAGGAAATAAATACACACACACACACACACACACACACACACACACACACACACACATTATTAAATTGAAACAAAGGTCCACAATTTGAACCAATTGAAAATGCAAAATTTACTAAAAGTATTTATATAACAAAAAGATTAAAAGGGCACCAATTGGCTCTTGTGCCTCTACAACAAATAGGTTCTGAATTAACTTTAACATTCACTAAAATGCACCAACTGGCAAAGCTTTATGGACTTAATCCTGGGGCTCAAATTACAGTTATACCTCGGGATCTCACTAAATTTGAACACGGTACCCTAATAATCTTAGAAGAGTACTAAATATAAAATAAAGGAAAAAATAGGTATGCCTCACTTTAACTACAGCCTTGCCTAAATTTCCCATAGCCAGAGTACCCATTGCCCTAAAATATTCCATAGTGAGCATAGACACATGAGTAACAAATTAAAACTGAATTAAGTCTTTGGCACTTACAAATTGGCTTGACAAAATGGGACCCATGGGCCCCTGGTTAGTAGTTAATATGGCCCAATCATCGTTAAAACAGGGCCTTCAAGGATGGAAACTTACTATATAAAACCTAATGAATGGGTGATTATTCCCACTGCTTCTCCATTTGACAGCCCACTTTTGCCTATTCTTAAACCTAGAAAGAATGAATGATGCTTTGCACTGGATTACTGCAATCTTAATTGTGTGGTCCCATCCATGAAGGTCCCCATACCCAATACCCAATATTATTGAAATTACTGATGCAATCTGGTCAGAAACTGGCAAATCTTTAGCTATTATAGATTTGACTGATATGTTCTATTTACTGCCTGTTTACACAGCCTCTCAGTGGCTGTGTGCCTTCACTTTTGAAGGGACACATACGCTTTTGCTGGGCTACCCATGGGGTACCTCAACAGTTTTGCCATCACACACAGTCTTTGCAGACAAGCTCTTAACTGCATTCAGCTTTCTCCAGGAGCACAGGTGTTACATTACACTGATGACAACCTCCTCTGAGGAGATTCACTTGACACACTCATGAAGGACATACAAGTCCAACATCTTTTAGTCATTTTGGGGTCCTGAAAACAACATATTCCTCCTTTACAAGTTTTACTTAATCTCTGATGTTACTACTCGCAAATCAGCCCACCTTAAATTGAGCTCCCTCCAACAAAAGGCCCTAGAGTCTGTCCCAATTAAAATCAACGGGCACTTCCCGTCGTGCCTTTAGAGACTCCTTTGCTGTAGAGGCTTTAACAACCTCCCCTCATGCCTCCTGGAGCCTCTGGATCACCTAAGTTGCCTACAGGCTTCTGATGCAAGAAACTACCCTTCTCAGCCTCATGCAGTATGCCATTAGAAAAGAAACTGCTGGCCACATACTAGGATATCCTGGAAACAGAGTTTCTCACAGACCCCGAGGCTGTGACCCTCTGTACCCAGCTGCCCATTATGCCTTGGGTCATGGAAGCAGCACCCCACAAGCTAGCACTGCTACTGAGCCCTCCTGGATGCAGGATGGCACCAAACCTGGACCCATTGGCATATTCCACCTGCAGGAGAAATGGCCTCCTTTGTTCTCAGTTCCTTGCCAGTTGTCACCCCTCCTCCAGACCCCCTTGGTCTGGGATTAACTGAGTGAATAGCAATGGGAGCTCACGGAATACACAGACAGCATTGCCACCACCATACATGAGGGAGCTGAGTGCAATATTGCTGCTTTCATCCCTTAATCACGATGTCGCTGATAAAGGATGGACACAAGGGTCAGCAAAACTGGCCAAACTTCAGGCAATCATCTTAGCACCGGATGTCCTGGTCAGCAAACGGCCCTATCTGCACCTTTTTACAAACTTTTGGGCCACTGCCTAAGAGTTGTTCCCTCCCCTTAAGGTAAAGAACTCAGAATCTCTTGCATCACAGATACCCAAGATATAAATCAAAGTTACACATGTCTGTACATATACTAAGGCCGTAATACAAAGCCTCACCAGACACTTCTTGTCTTCTTCAAAGTTCCAGACATTACTGATAGTGATCAAGACACACATTTCACTTCTCAAAATAACACAATACTGGGCTCTTGGAAAAGGCACCAACAAAACTTTTATCTTTCCAATAGGTCCCAGACAGTCAGTGTCATGAGAGACATAATGGTCTCTTCAAACAACTTCTTTTTAAAGTCTAATCTGCAAATGGACCCCTAAATGGTCTCTGTCTTTCCCCAGGCATTAATCTCTCTTAATTTAAGTCTCCTTGGATAACTCACACCTTACACCAACTTTAAAAAAAACTTTCCAATACCCTCTCCTGTCTTTACAGAGGATATGTCTTACCGCTATGTATATGAAGACTCGTTACATATGAGACGCTTTAATAATGTCTCCCCTATCTTTATGAATGTCCAACCTATCCCATAAGGGCAGGAGGATGGATCAAGGGTACACAGGCTTCTGGGACCCATTAACCACAGATTGTCAGGCCAGGCACCTGCCCATCTAATATGGGACCTATTTAAGCACGAACTTCTACTACCCAAAAAACCTTCTTCAATATTCAGATTATAAAGGGGTGGATAATCTTCTGGGCTCTCCCTCCAATCCCCTCAAGGAAATAAAAATTAGTTGTCCAGGACACAGGGATGGTTCAACATCCACAAATCAATCAATGTGATACACCACATCAACAAACTGAGGAATAAAAACCACATGATCATCTCAATAGATGCAGAGAAGGCATCTGACAAAATCCAACAGCCATTTATGATAAAAACTCTGAACAAAATGGGCATAGAAGGAAACTACCTCAACATAATAAAGGCCATATATGACAAACCCATAGCCAACATCATACTCAATGGGCAAAAACTGAACACCATCCCCCTGAAAACAGGAACGAGACAAGGATGCCCTCTATCACCACTCTTATTTAACATAGTACTGGAGGTCCTGGCCAGAGCAATCAGGCAAGAAAAAGGAATAAAAGGAATCCAAATAGGGAGGGAAGAAGTGAAACTCTCGCTGTTTGCAGACGACATGATCTTATATATAGAAAACCCCAAAGAATCCATTGGAAAACTGTTAGAAGTAATCAACAACTACAGCAAAGTTGCAGGGTATAAAATCAATTTGCATAAATCAGTAGCATTTCTATACTCCAGTAATGAACCAACAGAAAAAGAACTCAAGAATACAATACTAATCACAATCGCAACAAGAAGAACAAAATACCTTGGGGTAAATTTAACTAAGGAAGTGAAGGACCTATATAATGAAAATTACAAGGCCTTTCTGAGAGAATTGGATGACAACATAAGGAGATGGAAAGACATTCCATGTACATGGACTGGAAGAATAAACATAGTTAAAATGTCCGTTCTACCTAAAGCAATCTACAGATTCAACGCCATCCCAATCAGAATCCCAATGACATTCTTTACAGAATTAGAACAAAGAATCCTAAAATTCATATGGGGCAACAAAAGACCCCGAATTTCTAAAGCAATCCTGAGAAAAAAGAACAAAACGGGAGGCATCACAATCCCTGACTTCAAAACATACTACAAAGCTACAGTAATCAAAACAGCATGGTACTGGTACAAAAACAGGTGCACAGATCAATGGAACAGAATTGAAAGCCCAGAAATAAAACCACACATCTATGGACAGCTAATCTTCGACAAAGGAGCTGAGGGCCTACAATGGAGAAAAGAAAGTCTTTTCAACAAATGGTGCTGGGAAAACTGGAAAGCCACATGTAAAAGAATGAAAATTGACCATTCTTTTTCACCATTCACCAAAATGAACTCTAAATGGATCAAAGACCTAAAGGTCAGACCTGAAACCATAAGGCTTCTGGAAGAAAACGTAGGCAGTACACTCTTTGACATCAGTATTAAAAGGATCTTTTCGGACACCATGCCTTCTCAGAGAAGGGAAACAATAGAAAGAATAAACAAATGGGACTTCATCAGACTAAAGAGCTTCTTCAAGGCAAATGAAAACAGGATTCAAACAAAAAAACAACCCACTAACTGGGAAAAAATATTTGCAAGTCACATATCTGACAAAGGCTTAATATCCATAATATATAAAGAACTCTCGCAACTCAACAACAAAACATCAAACAACCCAATCAAAAAATGGGCTGGAGACATGAACAGACATTTCTCCAAAGAAGATATACTGATGGCCAATAAGCACAAGAAAAGATGCTCATCATCGCTGATCATCAGGGAAATGCAAATCAAAACTACACTAAGATATCACCTTACACCCATTAGAATGACAAAAATATCTAAAACTAATAGCAACAAATGTTGGAGAGGTTGCGGAGAAAAAGGAACCCTCATACACTGCTGGTGGGAATGCAAACTGGTGCAGCCACTATGGAAAACAGTATGGAGATTCCTCAAAAAATTAAAAATAGAACTACCATACGATCCAGCCATCCCACTACTGGGTATTTATCCAAAGAGCTTGAAGTCAGCAATCCCAAAAGTCCTATGCACCCCAATGTTTATTGCAGCATTATTTACAATAGCAAAGACATGGAAGCAACCTAAGTGCCCAGCAACTGACGAATGGATAAAGAAGATGTGGTACATATATACAATGGAATACTACTCAGCTGTAAAACAACAAAATCATTCCATTTGCAATAACATGGATGGACCTTGAGGGAATTATGTTAAGTGAAATAAGCCAGCGAGAGAAGGATGATCTGTGTATGACTCCACTCATATGAGGAATTTAAAATTATGGACTAAGAACAGTTTAGTGGATACCAGGGGAAAGGTGGGGTGGGTGGTGGGCACAAAGGGTGAAGTGGTGCACCTACAACATGACTGACAAACATTAATGTACAACTGAAATTTCACAAGATTGTAACCTATCATTAACTCAATTAAAAAAAAAAAAATTAGTTGTCCAGGGCCATTCCCACAGAGAGTGTGGACTACCAAGAGAAGGGATAGAAAATTCCACTTAGTAAATGAAAAGTACATTCACAGATGATAATAAAATCAATACCATATCCCATAATGATGAAACCAGACAGCCCCTCCTTGATAATAATCCATGCTGGAGGAAAATCAACATCAAGCAACAAAAGCCTGTCAAGTGCAGCTGCACACCATTCCACTGGCTATTAGTCATGTTACCATCGCTCTTGTTACTACTGGTCTGGGTACTTTCATTGGTTTGTAATTCATAGACCCAAATCCTCTACATAAGTCATTATTTCAACCAAACATGGCAAATGTTGAGGCCCACATGCCATCGAGTGTGGCTAATGCAAGCTCTGCAGCCCAAAGGCCCTGGCAGCTTGCCTGCCAACAATCAAACCAACACATAGAACAAAAGGCCCATAATAACTGGCTAAATTCGAGGGCCTGCCTACAGTTTAATGCTGGAGCTCCAACAACCTCGGCCACAGATATTTTGATTGACAACTTGACAGCCTATTAACAACATGCACCTATATCAGGCCATACGATTTAAAACCTATTGGCTGCGGAAACACTCTCCTCACCCATCTGGGCAAAACCTTGGGCTGTTGGGAGTTTTTAGATTTGGCCACCCTCAGTTGGGGGTTTAATTGTGCCACTCAGGTTCTGGCACATATCCATGAATGTACTAAAATCACTGAGTTGTACACTTTAAGTGGTGAACTGTCTGGTATATGAATTATATCTCAACAAAGCAGTTTTGAAAAAAATGCTTAACAAAATTTTAGCAAATCAAATTCAGCAATATATATAATTAAATATATCAAAAATGACAATATTATTACAATAATAAAATATTAATTATACAAATTTTACCATAACCAAGTATGAATTTTCCTTGGTGTGCAAGGTTGATTTAACATTTTAATATCAGTCAATGTAATTCACCGTATTAACAGAATGAAGGGGAAAACCCATATGATCATTTCAATAGACACAGAAAAAGTATTCGACAGAATTCAATATCCAACTGTAATGAAAACTCTTAGCATATTAGAAATAGAAGGTAACTTCCTATCAACCTCATAAAGGGTATAAATGAAAAACTCACAGCTGACATCACACTTAACGGTTAAAGACTCAATGCTTTTCCCCCAGAATAGGGAACTATGCAAGAATGTCTGCCCTCACTACCCCTATTCAACATTCTATTGGAGATACTAGCCACTGCAATAAGGCAAGGGGGAAAAAAGGCATTTAGATTGGTAAGGAAGATATAATGCTGCTTTCGTTTCCAGGAGACAAGATGGTGTACGTGGAAAACCCTGAGGCACCTACAACACAGCTGGCAGAATAAGTAAATTTAGCAAGGTCACAAGATCCAAGGGTCGATATACAAAAATCAAACAATTTAAATACCACTGACAATAGCATCAAAAATATTAAATACTTAAGGATAAATTTTAAAAAAATGTGTAAGACCTAAACAATAAAAATTCTAACACATTGCTGAGAAATATTAAAGAATACCTACTAAATGAAAGGATACACTATTTATAGATTGTTTGTTAATATGTCAGTTCTCTCCAAATTTATCTATATATTCAAAACAATTTCATTCGAAATCCCAGCAGGCCTTTTTCTGGTAGACATTGGTAAGCCAATTTTAATGTAATTAAATGTAAAGGAGTGACATCAGCCAAATAATTTTGAAAAACATAAATAACAACATTAAAGGAGTTGTTTGACTTGATTTGAAGACAGTATGAAGCTACAGTAGTCAAAGCAGTGTGAAAGTTTGGTGAAAGTATAAACACACAGATCAATGGAAGAGAATAAGGCTAGAAGAAGATTCACATATATAGAGTAAATTGATTTTTATTTTTACAAAAGTGCTAAGGTAATTTGTGGGGAAAAGATAGTCTTTTCAACAAATTATACTGGAAAAACTAGATATCCATATAGAAAAAAGAAGTACCTCAACTCTTAACTTGTGCTACATATAAATCAACTTGAAATTGATTTTATCTAAATGTAAAAGCTAAAACTATAAAAGTTCTGGAAGAAAACATAGGAGAAAAACCTATGTGATCTTGGAGTAGGGAAAAATTTCCTAGATAGGACAAAAAATACCTGTGAATCTTGAAAGTAAAAATAGATAAACTGAAGTTCATCAAAACTAAAAACTATTCTTCAAGAGATACCACTAAAAAAATGAAAAGGCCCAATGTGTATCTGATAAAGGCCTGATATCCATAAAACATAAAGAGGTCTTACAACTCAAGACAAAAAGCACAATTAAACATGGGATAAAGTCTGAACAGATATTTCACAAACAGACATATCAGTAGTCAATAAGCACATTACACACTCAACATCATTAGTCAGCAGGGAAATGTAAACTAAAACCACAGTGAGATAGTTCTCTACCTCCACTAAAATGGCTAAAATTAAAAAGACTGACAATACTAAGTGTTAGTAAGTCTGTGGAGCAATTTGGACCCTTTACATTGCTGATGCAAAATGGTACAACCACTTTAGAAAGCTCTCTGGCAGCTTCCTGTAAAATTAAACATACACTTACTATATATACATATTATATATATAATGTAGATAATAACATATAATAATATACATATATTCCAGCAATTCCCACTCCTAGATATTTACTCAAGAGAAATGAAAACACATGTACACACATAGACTTGTACACAAATATTCATAGCAGTTTTATTCATAACAGCCAAAAACTGTCAACAACTCAAATTTTCAATAGATGAATGCATAAAAAATTGTGGTATATCCAGGCAGTGGAATACTACACAGCAACAAAAAGAAGGAACTACTGATATACTAAGCAACATGGATGAATTGCAAAAACATTATGCTGAACAAAAGGAGGCAGATACAAAAGACATTACTGTATAATTCTGTTTATATGAAACTGTAAGAAACATAAAATCTGTAGTGACAGAAAGCAAGTAAGTGGTTGTGCTGAAGATGTGGATAGTGATGATGAGGAAAGGGCACAAGGAAAACTTTTAGCAATGGTAATATTCCACACCTTGATCATGGCAGGGGTTACTTGGGTGTATACATTTGTCAAAACTCATTAAACTGTACACTGAAAATGTGTGTGATACTATTTGTAAATTTTACTTCAAAAAAATTAAATTGTATTTCTATATATTAGCAATGAACGATTGAAATTTTAAAAATTCCATTCATAATAGCGTCACACAAAATACTACTCAGATATAAATTTAACAAAATATGTGCAAGCCCTATACGTTGAAAACCATAACTTGAGTTACTTCATTTCTGTAATTCTACATGTCCACTTGCAATTTTTATGTTTAAATTCTAAAAATAGCTAACAGAGTGAGAACGAGAAAGTGTAACATTTTTGCTTGGTAAGTGCAAATTTTAGTTGAATCAAAAAATATTTTACTAAACTGTAATACCTTTTAAACTGAAAATTCTTAATTGTTATTTTAAAACTAAAGAATAAGGGAAATGCTTATTATGGAAAATAACTTTGTCATATAGAGGAGGGGGTGCTAAGAAATTATTTGTGGTGTGAAGAAAATATTTGTGGTGTCAAATATATTACATATGTCACTGGTCATATCTGCCAACAATGACTTGAAGCGATGTTCTTACAAGTATGTGCCTGTGTTTGAATCTTGGTCCCACCACTTGCTATCTTTACAATCTTGGGCAAGCTGTTCCTTGGTTTCCACACACATAAAACAGGAGTAACAACAGTGCCTACACCTAAATCATAAGTTTGCTATGGGAATTAAATGAATTAATGCATGTAAATTACCTAGTACCATGCCTAGCACACAGTAAACGCTTGATAAATAACTTCTGTGATGACAATCATGCTTATAACACATTTAACATTAACACAGTAGTAAGCTTGAAATATCAGTTACTTACTGTGTGACAAGGTTTTTCTTCCCCTTAATTTCCTGTAATTGGTTAGAATGGTCAGAGTTGCCTATATTTAAACTTATTTTTATAATAGAAGTTAGACAGTAGGAATCATAAAGGTCATAAATCTGTGGATAAAGAAATTGGGGTCCATAAAGGTTAATTATATGCTTCAACTAGTAGCATCAGAACTGGACTCCACAGCTTCTACCTCTCAATCTAGTCTGTTAATCTTGGGATCTGGATACAGCCCTTTTAAACCCTTTTCAATCGTGACTCTCTAGTCAATGGAATGACAACAAAGTACTGGTATCTAAATAATACATAAGATTACATTTCACAGCTCAACCAGGATGGCTCTGGAAGTTCTGCACAAAAGCTCCTAAAGCTGACGCAGAAGTTCCCCTTCCCTGACCCCGAGTGGTTCAACTATATAAAGTTATTAATCATCAGTTAACTAGAAAATTATATTACTCAGAGTATCTCAGCCCACTGGCAGGGAAAAGATGGAGTTTCTTAAACTAAAATGACACGTGTTGGAGCAGTGATGAGGAAAACTCTACTACCCATAAAAAGGCCAATTGCTCTTCAAAGAGCTTTTGGTCTTATCTACTCTGAGTTCTATCGAAATTGATTCTCAACCTTGGCAGCACACATGAATCCTTTGGGGGAACTTTTGCGGGAAAACATGCCTAGGCCCCACTCATGGCTGTCTGCAGGTAGAACCCAGGCTTGAGAACTACTGCCTTATCTCACCCGGTTCAACCTCAGATTTTGTCCAATCGGCAGCTGTACCACTTCAGTTCTCTATTTAACTAGCAACCTTTACAACGGAAGTTTTTCTCTTTTGTCTTACAGAGAGCATAACGTGGCTTTGCTAGAACAAGAGAAATAATGAGTAGATTTGTTCAGTGTTCCACACGTATTTTCCCATGAAACCTTTACAGCAGCAGTCAGGTAAGCCAAGTCGATCATAGCATCCTGGACCTACAGATAAATTGCCCATAATTGCACACAGCTAGTAAGTGGCACAACTGGCCCTTGAACCTCTAATTCCTGCATATTCCTAAGCCTATGGTCTCTAGGCTGGACTCGCTCCAAGTTGTCCCAGAAGTGAGGGCCTTCCCTGTGATACAATCTTGCCCAATGTGGATTATCAGAGCAGTTCAGTGGTGGTGAGGAAAGACAGACAAGGGGAAACTGACCCAGTCAGGCTGCTTCCCCTGAGGCCAGAGAGCTAGGAACAACAGGGACCGAGGATGGCAGATCAATTGGGGAATAGAGAGAAAGTCCAGAAATAAGCTAATAGGTATATGATGATTTTAGGAAAATTAGGATATTTTAGAAGGGCTCTTTCTTATCTTATGGAATCAGAATTTTTATTCTTATGATTATATTATCATATACTTGAGGGATGTACCGTATCTTACTTGTCATGGTATCTGACCTGTTTCCCCTCCACTCTGCCTCCCAAATGCTTGGCAGAGTATGATGAGTGAATTACTGAATTAACATGTGCTGATGACTATCACTAGAAACATTAAGAAAACTGTCTCTATCCAACTGACTGGGTACTGCTTGAGCTTTTGATGTGCTTAGTCAGTCTCTAAAAAGCTGATTAAAATTTAACTATTGAGCAGATCTCATACTCTTGTTGCCTAACCCTGTTGGCAAATCCAAGTGGGAGGCAAAATATACAATGTGAGCACAGAGCTGGAGCAATGATGACTTCACAGCTAACGCTCTTGCCTCAGGTAGGTGTCCCCTCTCAGGGAGCGTGAGCACCCAGCTTAGGTCTGGTGGTTTGGGCAGCCTGTCCCTAAACAGCCCCATTTCTTACTGTGGCTGCACCAAGGGGTGGCTTAGGAGAGGCTTTTGGCCCTCCTCAAGCCCCTACCTTAATTTTCACCAGAAACTCTCAAAGTTACCCACAAGTATTTCAACCTTAGAATAGTGTGTTACACCTCTGCAATTTCAAGACAAAGCCTAGATCCTCCATTCCAACCAGTTGGCTGCCTCTAAGCGCATACTATAAAAATTCTGAATCCTGCGCATGGTTATTTATTCAACAAATATTTATTGAGTGGCTACTACATGCCAGGTGCTGGGAATACAGCAGTGAGGGAAAAAAAGACAAAAATTGCTGCCCTCCTGGCGCTAACATCTGAGTAGGAAGAGACAGATAAACTATGTCAGACCGGAAGGGAGGGGACAAGACAAGGATGGGCTAAGGGTGCAGCAGATTTAAATATCAGGCAAGGCATCACAGAGAAAACAACATTTTAGCAAAGACCCGAAGGGAGATGTGTGGATATCTGGGGGAAGAGCATTCCAGATCAAGGAATCATCAAGTACACAAGGCTGGAGATAGGATACTGTATTCAAAACTCAGGAAGAGGCCAAGGTGACTGAAACAAAGTGAGCAAGGAGAGCAGTAGGAAATAAGGTGAGAGAAGGAGGCCACTCAAAAGACAGATGTATTCCAAAGGAGATATCAGAGAGTTTAAAGCAGAGCAGAGAAAAACATACGAGGTGTGGTGGGGGAGATGTGAGGTCAAGGTGATTGGCACAGAATACACAGGTGAGAATTAGGTGTATGAAACCTGACCCTTAAGTTTGGTTGGAGTGGCTGAGTATAGAGAGAGAGAAAGGAAAGCAGCTTAGCTTGCACGATGCACTTAAGGATTTCAGAAAACAATGTTTCAGGTAAAAATAAGCAGTATTAGGGGCCAGACCGGTGGTGTAGTGGTTAAGTTCACGTGCTCCACTTTGGCAGCCTGGGGTTTGTTGGTTCAGATCCCAGGCACAGACCCACGCACCACTTATCAAGCCATGCTGTGGCAGGCGTCCGACATATAAACTAGAAGAAGATGGGCACAGATGTTAGCTCAGGGTCAATCTTCCTCGCAAAAAGAGGAGGATTGGTGGCAGATATTAGATCAGGGCTAATCTTCCTTAAAAAAAAGAAAAAAAAAGAGCAGCATTTGTTGCCTGATGCATTTTAAGTGATGTAGGAAAGAGAATGTTATGTATGGCAGTGACTTTATTCACTTGAAGGCAGTGACTAAACATCTGTGAGGATTAGTTAGTGAGGGGTAACTGAACATATTAAATCAAGGGTGCTTGAGAGGAACACTAACGAACCATTTATTGGAGGTACTGGAAAAGATTTATCTTTAGGGAAAGAGTTGGTTTGGATGAGGGTCTTTACAAAAAATGCAAAGTAATTTGACATTTTTTCAGTAAGGATTCAGTATGCATTTAATTGCTGGAACTGGCTTAAGTATGGAGGACCTGAGTTAGGTGACAACCTAGCAAGGGATACAAATATAGGCAGAAGGGTTTCTAAATTTTTCCTTACTTCATGTATTTAAGGGCTTAGAATTTTGTTCCTATGTAATTCTTCAAGTTTTTCTTTTACAATTATTTTTGGCATGTGTAGCTTCTGACTTGAGTGTCTTGCCCAAGCTTGTTAATACTGGCTCTTTCTTGAACCACCGTAAACTACCTCCTAGATCACTGAAACCTTCGACATTATGATGAAACATTGGACTGCTCATCAAGCATATGGAGAAGAGCACATTTTCCTCCTTTCTCTTGGTTTTGAGGAACCCAGCTTCCTTTATAAAATCTCTAAATTTGGTTTTCACTATTGACCACTTAGCCAACCAGAGCTCTACGGACTTGTGCCCTTGAACCTTGAGGGCTACTCCTAAACTCAATGCCAAAACTTCAGAAGGCAGTTTTATCAGATTTTCTCAACTTGAAAAAACTACACCATGGCAACCTGAGGATAAAATAATTACCTACACTGTCTATGGACTGCTGTACCCTTTAGGTTAAGTGTAAAAAAGATTAGAACAAGTCAAAGATCTAATTTTTACAGAGCAGATGCCGTCTCAGATCCCCATCTGAAAAATGGGTAGGAGAGGACTTGTTAGCTACGACTTGGATTCCTCTGAGTATTAGGCAAGCAAATGCACTTAAAATGCCTAGCACATTGCCCAGCACAGCAACTGCTCAGCAAAAGTTAGCAACTGTGTAATCCCTTGTGCTAAGTACAGATCCACTCCACAAATGAAGACAGACTGGAAGCAACGTAATGACCCAGAGTCACAGAGTGGCGGAGCTGAAGTGCGTTCACCCTGATATACACTAAGGCTTCTATTGTGCCATTCTACAAAGTGTAGGGGGAACCAGCAAATTAAGTAGACCCCCACACACATACCAACTGCTCCCACAGTTGTAGGGCTGGGAAGGGCAGAAAAGACTACGAAATCCAGAGCAACACAAAAAGTGCCAGTTCCCCAAAGAACCAAAGACCAGGGTACTATGGCTGCCCACAGCCCTCAGAAGTCTGAGCCATCTCATCGGCACGACCAGATCCACTAGGGACATTTACAAGAACTTCTATAAAGACTCCTTCTCACATCGAAAGGTGGCCACAGGGCAAGCCCTTACTCGCACCTTTCACTTTGTTTGAGCACACAGACTGCTGCATTTACCAAGAATTGGACCGTTTGGATTATTCACCACTAGTCTATATGAAGGAATATGGGAGGCTTTAAGAGGTGGTATTCACTATTTACCTTGAAGGGCTTTCCTAGAAAAGATGCCTTAAAAAGAGGGGTGTGGGGGGATGCTCTAAGTTTAGTGGTTAAGTCTCCAACACTTCAACGGATTGTGCTGTCCAGCTACTGAGGTGAACTGTCAAAGTCAGACTTCTTTCCCAAGAACAAAGACCAAAAGGCTGCCTTTATAGCTCTAACCCTAGTCAGTACTTTGGGTTTACCTTCAGAAAGGGCTGGAGGACTACCACCTAAAACGCTGGAAACAAAGACACATACACTTCCAGGTGTGGATTTTTATTTTCACAAAGAGACAACAATGCCTTCCCACACATACAAGTATTTACAAAACCCAACTGATTCACCAATCTAGAACCTGGGTTTTTTCCACTTCTCAACATAGTTGGGAACATGGAAACATTAATACCCACACAATTCCCAGAGATGGAATTTATCCATCAAACAGTGCAGATTACCTAAAAGTGCACTTACCTGCACAACTCAGTCTAAGAACCTCAGTGATACAAACCTCATGGCCAAGGTTTCATTAATCTATTTGGTTTCATACCATGCAAACCTGAACAAGTGTGCTGCTACACTAAACTGAAAATCGGTTCTCATTTTACAATTAAAAAGGTTCTCAACGCTTTAGCAACTATACAGAATATGAAGGTTTATTTCAAAAAAGAGTACATTTTTTTAAACCAGGATACACAGATGCACTTAATGTAACAGTACCTTCTGCAAAAATAGGTTACATAATACTCAGAAATGCAAGGAACAATCTTATTCTCTAAAAATTAGACAGCAGACTTTTTAAGCTTAGACAGCCTTCAAAATGGAGGCTGAAAAGGCTTGGTGACAAGAAGTAACTCTAGAGCCTGACACCACAGAGCTAATGCTGCAAATTAAACTACTACCACACGGCTGCAAACTATGCATATTCACACTGCGTTAAAATGGTCTTGATTCCAATCTTTTCAAATGTGTCTCAGTGCTGCAAGAAAAAAAGTTGAATGATACACAAAACTATTAAAAGTTAAAACAGAACTATTTAAACATCTTCTCCAAAATTGAGAAAAGCAATCATGTTAAATTTTAAAAAAAGAGAAAAAAGGAAAAGTCTGACAGAACTCTCAAGCAAGTCAGAGGTCCTCTTCATAAGTAGTCAAGTAAAGTTTACAGGAGATTTCAATAAATTATCTTGAAACCATGGCAGAGAGCTAATTTTCAGAATCGTCGTGGAGGTCCACCCTTAAATGGCTTAAATCCGGAGCCACTTCCTCTTGGCATGGAATTGCCACTGATTTGTACAATTCTATTAATTGGGGATGCATTACTGAAAAAGGTTTAAAAGAAAAAAAATGTCAGAGATCAAAAGAACAAATAATTCTAGCTAATACCTACAAAGTGCTTATCATTCATCAGGCACTGTTCTTTGTACATTACCCACACTAGATAATTTACTCTTTTCAACAGTCCTGTGAGATAGCACTATTACTAAGCCCACTCTACTGATGAGAAAATTGAGATCTGGAGATCAAGTAACTTGCCGAAGATCACAGGGCTAATAAATGGTGGAGCGAGGAACTGAACTTAGGCAGTCTTGTTTCAAAGCCCCTGTCTCTTAGTAAGCCATTTAATGGTACACACATGAATAGACTGGAGCAGTGGCTCTCCAAGTGTGGTCCCCAGATCAGCAGCATCAGCATCAACTAACAACTTGAACCTCTGAGCTAGAGGACACCATTCAAGAAACATTTCTGGAATTTTTATATGTATAATGCAACATAGTAGGCACTAATGAGTGACACAGAGAAAAGACCCACCAAAAAATGCTATAACAAATTTGGGAGATAAAAACACATAGTGGAGTGGTTCAAGTAGAATAAAATCAGATTACGGAAAGGTGTGAATACCAGGCTGAGGAATCTGGATTATATCTGTGACCTAGAGAAGCTGCTTGTGGTTTTGGAGAAGGTCAATGGTATAACAGAACAATTCCAACAGTTTAGTTTAGAGAAAGTGTGAATAATGGAGCAGGAAAAAGACTAATCTGGGAAGATCAGATAGAAGCTGAAATGAGGAAGAAGGCAGAATATCTATTATAAATATTTTTCTAAAAAACTGAACCACACTTAGAAATTTATAGTAGGAATGAAGAAAGAAAAAGATGAGGCCCATGCTTTCCCTGTCTGGGTGAATGAGATGTCTAGTGGCACTGGCAAATTAAAAGAAGCTGGAGGCAACAAATGGGACATGAAGGTTTGAAGCAGGAGAGGAATGAGTTTGCCTGTGACCTTGAATTTATGGAGACAGCAAGGCATTTACATGGAGATCACAATATAGAGCTAAAAACAAAGGGTAATGTCTAAAGTTCAACCATTTGAAGGAGCCAGCAAAGGAAATAAAAAAGGTAGAAAGAAAATTATGGTGCATTAGAAAACAGGACTGTTTCTGGGGCCAGCCCCGTGGCTGTGTGGTTGGGTTTGCGCCCTCCGCTTCAGTGGCCCAGGGTTTCACTGGTTCGGATCCTGGGTGCAGACATGGCACCACTCGCCAAGTCACACTGGGGTGGCATCCCACATAACACAACTAGAAGGACCTCCAACTGGAATACACAAATATGTACTTGGGGGCTTTGGGGAGAAGAAGAAGAAGGAAAAAAAAAAAAAAAGATGGGCAACAGATGTTAGCCCAGGAGCCAATCTTTAAAAAAAAAAGAAAGAAAAGAAAATAAGAGTGTTTCAAAAAAAGGAAAAGCAACAGTGGGATACAGTGCTTAACCACCAAGAAGCCTGAGAACTAAGAAAATAAAGGAATCTGTACTTATCAAGAAAAAAGGCATTGGTGACATTTAAAAACCAAAGGCAGAATGAGTGATGAGGCTGTACAGGCACAAGTATAAAAAACACTCACTTCAGTCTGATGGTAGATGAGACCAATAGAATAGTAGTAACTTAGGTGACTAAGCCAAGCCAATATCTCTTCTAAGACAGGGAATAGGAAAGCAGGAAGGGAGAGGCCAAAGACTTGCCAGCTGAAGGGCCACAATGGATGTTGGTGGGAAGAGGAAAGGAAGCTCGTCTCTTAGCACATGAACAGGCTTTGGATTAAATATCCAAAAGTTTTGCTAGAGTTATTTGAAAAGGAACAAAGCAGAACATACTTTCAGTTTCTTCTTCCTTTCTAGGAATTTTAGGAACGATAGGCAGTGAACAAGAAGATGGGTCCAACATGAAGTTAACGTTCATTATCTTCCGGATTCTGAGATACTTATATCTATGCCAGAATACCAATCAGTTAACTTACAATGAGGAATGTAAACCAATAAATTAACATCAGCTGCCTGCATATAATCTCCTAGAGATTTTTAGTTAATATGGGGACATTGGGCAGACCTAGAGTTGTTAACTATTTGCAATCAATCTCTAGAAACTATAATGACCTTTAAGGAAAAGATAAAGGTATGGTTGCATGCTGGCAAAAAGAGTCTTAACTGATTAACTACTTACCTTGCATGTTGAGATATCATGCCTGCTCCTGTCCGTCCATCACCCATTCTCCTTGCATCATGGTAGCCTGGCCCTTGAGAAGGTGGACCATGCCACTCTTTCCTTGGTCCACTTGTGTCCCGTCCATGCCGTTCAACCACATGTCGTTCTTCAGGATAGTGCTAAAGCGTAGTTTATTAAAAGAGAAGTCGTGACACCCTCAGCCTCATGCCAATTTACTTATGCTGCTGTGCTTTTCATGTGAGAAGCAAATTAATAAGATGTCCAAGAAGATAAAAGGATGACTAACACAACAGCATATGAAAACGGTGTCCATCTATTTTGTACTGAGAAGCTACTTGGGCTTCAGGATAGGCTATGGGGAAATGATTCAGCACTGTAACTTCTATTTCTACACCTTTTAGCACCCATGTTCTTTTTGACCCTTGAGTATTTCCAGATCTATATATAATGTCTGGATCTATATATATGTAAGAAGGCATAGCGAGAGGTCAAAACCTTAAGACAAATTAATGTTGGGTATTTGATCAGCATGCAAACAGCACATGGAAACAGGAGTTGTCACCTCATTTTACATAGTACTAGTTGGTGCAGTGGCTCTTACAAGGTCTTACGTCCATGACTACAAAAAACAGGGTAGTGAACATAAAAAAACAAAAGCCATAGAACTAAGGATCTGAGGAAAGAAAGTCAGAAGTTATGAAACTCAGCCTACAGGAAATAAACCTGAAGGGACCCCACAGAGATATAATACTGGCAGAACCTCTTATAGACTTACATTATGAAAAACAGAATTTTCAAGGGAGGAACAGGATCTCCTGCTCAGGACACCTTTCCTAAAAGGATATCTGAATGCAGTAGCTAGTCTATAAAACTGCCTTAAGTTTTACTCCAAATAAGGCAGACTATCCGGATTATACACCCAGTCTTCAAAGTTCTGTTCAGGGTAAACAGCTCAATGAACTGATCTACTGAACATTTCTATTTATTAGAAACATTAAAGCTCATAATGCCATCAGGCCCAATCTGTTTCATAAATGCTCTGGATGAAATAGAAAATGTACATTGATATTAGCTAAAATGCCAAGGGATTAAAAGATTTTCTAGTAAAAATGTTGCTAAAAAACCTAAATATGTATTCAAATACAAAACAGAGCACCCAAGTATAATGCAAGGAAGGATGGACATAGACACCCAATTCAGAATTCTTTTTTGATTAATACTTAAGAGGATATTCTATCTGTGCTACCATCAACCCATATGGCAGTATTTCATCAAGAGAATGCTTCCAAATTAGGTGAAAGGTTTTTGTTCGTTTGAATTACTAAGAGATGAAGACAATTTCCTCTGTCCAGGTTCATTAACTTACAAAACAGTCAAGTCAATAAAGTGTCACAAGAGTAAAAAGCAATTAAAAAATATAAAACATTCCACTTGCCTACCTTTAAAAATAAAAGAACAAAAAAGAGATAAAAGTTTTATTTCAGTTCTACACATTTAAGCTCTTTAATAAAGTAGAAGAGCAATGAGAGTTTTAAAAAAAAAAGGAAAAAGGGAAAGGGAAACCCAAGTAGGGGCCAAAGACTTCCCAGCTAGTTTGAAAGCCTCAATTTCTTCACAGGGAATAAAACCAAAATGATCATTAGGAAGGCTCATCTACCAAATCTAACAGTTCTCAGATGTCAGCAGGAAGTTGAACAGAAACGGAGTAGGAATTCCAAGCCTAGTATCTTACTTCTTTGGACTACTGATGTTCAACACTCACAGCAAAACATGGGAAACAGTCAGATCTTTCACAAGAAGCTAGTCTCCCTAGTTAGTCTAACTAATCTAGGCCACATCTAAAGGATAAGTCCTCTAACTCTATTTCTAAAGAGTTGACACTAACCCTTCACCAGCACTTACCTGGGCTCCACTCCCTCGGTCTGTGATCACTCCTCTGTCTCCTTCTCTGCTGCCATAGCCTGAAGCATTACTGCGATTTCCAGGGGGCGCCCCTCTCACACTGTGTCCTGAGACTTCTCTCCCAGATCGTTCTGGCCTTTCAACTCTTCAACAAAACCCCAAAACATATACGATCAGAACTCTATTATAACTTTTTTTAAACCCAAATGTATTATTTCCTAGGAGCTGGGCATGAGAGACTACACAAATACCTTGTTTCCCGTTTGTCGGTGGACATGCCTCCTTCGCTTTTCCAGGAGGTTGGTCTAGATGGGTTGGGCCCTGCTTCTCGAGGATGTCTAGGGTGAGTCATATCAGGCCTGTCATGGATGATCACGGTTCTCCTTTCATCTCGCTCCCCTCGCCTGTCTGTTTCTCTAAGTTCATTTCTTGGTGGTGGAGGCTCATTTCTTCTGGAATCACTAAAATTTTTGGGATACCTTTCAAAACCTGGATCTTCTCTTCGTGCAGTAGGGCGTGTTTTTTTCCCTTCACTTTGACCAACAAAGCGTTCTCGCCTATTGATTATCGAAAACAAAGAACAAATGTCCTGAGAAGTACTTACTTGGCCTTATTCCTCTTAACTTTATTTGCATAACCTACAATAATGACACCTTCTTTAAAAATTAACTTAAGGCAAAGCCACCAAAAAAGCCACCATTCTTTTTTTTAAAGTTTTTTTTTTTAAAAGATTGGCACCTGAGCTAACATCTGTTGCCAATCTTTTTTTTTTTTTGCTTTTTCTCCCCAAATACCTCCAGTACGTAGTAATATATTTTAGCCATGGATCCTGCTAGTTGTGGCATGTGGGACGTTGCCTCAATGTGGCCTGACAAGTGGTGCCATGTCAGCGGCCAGGATCCGAACCGGGGAAACCCTGGGCCACCAAAGCAGAGCATGTGAACTTAACCACTTGACCACGGGACCGGCCCTATTTTTTAAAGATTTTATTTTTCCTTTTTTTCCCCAAAGCCCCCCAGTACATAGTTGTGTATATTTAGTTGTGGGTCCTTCTAGTTGTGGCCTGTGGGATGCCACTTCAGCATGGCTTGATGAGCGGTGCCATGTCCACGCCCAGGATCTGAACTGGCGAAACCCTGGGCTGCTGAAGCAGAGCACGCGAACTTAACCACTCAGCCATGGGGCCAGCCCCTACAATTCTTGATTATAATATTTTTTTAAATTGAGCTAAATGTCTGGCATGAAGATTGGGCTTTTAGCATCCAGGAGGAATTACATCAAACACTCAAGTCACGACCAACCTGAAGGATGTTTCACTGCTCTGAACAGTGAGGCACATCCAAAGCCAATAGCCCTCCCACTTAGTTTTAAAAGTTAAGACGATAAAGCCAACCTACTCAACCTTGTTATGGTGGCCTATTAAACTAATTTTGAATACTGAATCACATTCCCATTAACAAAAGCCAAAACCAAACATATGACTTCTGAACACTCAGTTCTGACCTATACACCTTAATTAAGATTTTAATAGAGAACCAAACTTATCACTAGCAAGGCTCATACACCAAATACAACCATTTTCAACCAATCTATTTACCTTTCAAAAGATGAAGACTGTACTGTTGAACTCTCAGGAAACCTGCCCCTCTCTCGGTGATCAAAGTCATTAAATCTATTCTGTTGGCGAGAGTAGTCAGATCCGTGGCCGAATCGTGCATCTGTATCTAGAGACAACTTTTTATTCTCACTCCAGTAAGGGTCATCTCGCCTTGAAGAGAAATATTTGCTCATTTATATAAATTAGTTTGACAATAATGAAATAACACTTACTTGGAGTTATACATACCACATGCTAGGAACTGTGGATACAGAGGGCTAATAAACTCAGGACACAAAACATTCTGTTACAAGAACAAGCTAGCAAAGAATGAAGTAATAAATACATAAAGCCATACAGTGTTAGAGGAATTTCACAGGAGAGAAAATAGTTGAAAAATTATGTTTTAAAATTATTAAATGGAAAAGACAAATAAGATATAATACTTGATACCATTTTATAATAAAATTCCAACCAGCAGTATACAACCTTTTCAGCTATACTTTAGAAAGGTTAGAAGTCAGTCTCAAGCACAATTCATTCATTCCACCTATTTCTGCACACAGTCAACTAAATCTCACAGAATTTATATAAAGAAAATTAAAAGACTATATCATAGTTTTGAAATCTATTAAGAAGTATGAACGCAAACACACAACAGAATCTCTACCCTCGTTTCCCCAAGTTTATGACTTCCATTCTTGTGCTATCTGCACTACCCTACAAGAATTTTCAAAATGGGTCTGAGTTAAGAGCCATCATTGAAGCCTACTATGACCATGTATTTCCAGTCATAATAATGGACAAGCATTTGGCACTAGGAAAGGAAGAAGGGAAAGAAGAGCAGACTCTCCCTACTTGACAATGCACTGGGTCCACTCCAGCATTGCAGTCATTCCCATCCCTGTTGACCATGACCTTTTATTCCAGTGATGGTTGCCTGTACTTTCTAATTCTCGTTAGTCTTAGCTTAAAGGGAGTAAGATAGCAAGTGTAACTGTTAAAGAAGAAAGCAAGCAACTACCTATGATCTACATCCCGTGGGCGTTTCAAAGAATTCCTTTTTTCTTGTTCATAACGGAGCTGCTGCTGTTGCCGTCTCAGTTCCTCTCGTTCTCGAGCAATACGTTCAGCTTCTTTACGACGTTCCTTCAGACAACACAGAAGGAAGAACCAAGCAATGCAAAATGAAAACATATGGTAAGTATATGTGCGACCTTGTTTTAATCCTGTCATTAAGAAACCATCATAGGCAAACACCAGGC
Source organism: Equus quagga (assembly GCF_021613505.1). Classification (NCBI taxonomy): domain Eukaryota; kingdom Metazoa; phylum Chordata; class Mammalia; order Perissodactyla; family Equidae; genus Equus; species Equus quagga. Next base: position 53,333,561 of record NC_060268.1, read on the forward strand.
AAAACACATACCTGGGACAAATAAATAAACAAATGTGACTTCTGTGATCAGTAATCTAGGCTATGGCTATTGTTCTGCCACATTAAAAATAACAGAGCTTGGGTGGTGCAAGCTGGCAAGTAATTGGGGAGGTAGGATTTAGTGTAATCATTTGACTGAAACAAAAGCACCTCAAGGGAATTAGAAACAGAGTTCATATGTATAGAGACCAAGTGCCTTAAAACCCTGGATGCAATTCTGCAAAGAGAGGCATTATTTCCTTCCAGCCTTGGGAAATCATTCCCACTGTAACATGCAAGGAAATAGTTATGATTTTCTAAGGTTGGGATAGTGACAGAGCCTGGATTACAACTACTCTGGACTCATAGTCCTATGCTCAGACTATTAGGCTGCCATCATATTGCAGAGTTCAAGTTATTATTACCAATTGGCTAGAACACAATCACTACAAAACATATTTTTAACTAGCACCTAATTCATTGTTGTCTTTCAGGGACACTTAATAAATGTGCATTAGCTGAACTCATTCTATAGCTTTACAACAAGTAAAGCAAATTTTAGGGCAAAAATCACAGGGTTGGAGAAAGGTCAGTTATTTAAGATGAAAAGATTTTCTGACTGCACCTGTTCAATACGAATGCGTTCCCTTTCCAAGCGTTCGCGTTCCATTCTCTCTCTCTCTAGTTTCTGCCTTTCAATTTCTAGGCGCTCTCTCTCTCTCTGTAAGCGCTCCCGTTCTTCCCGTTCACGGATTATTCTAATGCGTTCGCGCTCTCGACGCTCTCTTTCTGCAATCTCTCTTCGTCTAACAAAAATCAGTATTTAGAAATACTTAAATTATGCTAGCACTGTGTGAAAGAGAATAGCTTTGAATTTGAATTTTTCCTTGAGGTTGGCAATTTTAAACTTCAATTTAATCTAAGTAGTTTTAAAATAATTGGAAAAAGAACTCAAAATAAAACTTTAAACAGATTCCAATACTGTCACTTATTTATTGACTGTCCACTGAGCAGCTGAATTTTATAGAGTAGTTGCCTCTGAGATGATTCCTGTTTAAATAAAAATCCCACTATAATAGCCCATTGATTGACTGACATTTTAAAAAGGAGATATTCTACTAATGTATGAATTTACAAAACTACAACTTCTATTGTTTTTGATAGAAAAATTTCTAGTATCAGGTATATATTCTATCTCCTTAAACAAGGTATACTTTATTTTGATGACTTGGGATCATACACATCAAGGTGAATTATACCAAAGGCTATAATAATAAAATGGTTGCCCTTAAGGGTTTTTTGGAGTGTTCACTGGCTCATAATAGATGGCTCCAGGTAACATGCTTTTTTGAGTCAGGAGGTAGTTCAAATGTCTGCTGAATTAAGTTGTTGTATTAGGCTTCTATCGGTGTCTTTGTCACTTCCTCACTCTAAGGCACTCAGTGCAGTTTGTCTGTCAGTGTACCTTCCTCTAGCAACCCAGTGGTTCTCAATGGGTCAGTCCTGCCCCCATGGAAATGTGAGGGGCATTTTTAATGATCACAATGACCATGGGGCTGTGACCAGCACTTAGTGAGTGGGGACCAAGGAGTCTAGGTATCTTATGATACGTGGAATAGTCAGGATAGTCCCGCACAACAAAAAACTGTCCAATGCTCCTAATTCCTTTCAAATGCCATAATGGACATGTCTATCATTAAAACAAAACAAAACAAAATCATCTTTAAAAAAAAAAAACCTGAGCCTAGAACTTAACTCATTTTTATAAATGCTGCTTGGTTTGTTTGCTTTGGCATGGTTTTATATACACTAAAATTTCCAGGAATGCAACCCCATGTAAACAGAGGGAAAATTATACTTCCTTGAGAACTTCATCAAGAGTTGTTCACCATTTCAGAAATCACGTCATAATGTCAACACCACTCCTGGTATTTGACTCACCAATACGACACACCAGTATCAGTCTGTGTTTGTAGCTGTCACCTTCTCATTGAGTCTAAAGAGGGGTGCAAACATCTGCCTACATCATGAGGTCTTCCAGAGAGTCATGCCTAAACATTCATATCTGGAATACATGCTTCAATATAAATTACTTTTACTTCTCCTTTATATCAGAGTTAAGGTATTATATCGATTTTTTGGAAATTATTTGTATGGGAAGGTGTATTATGTCATCAGTTTCACTTCAGAATAGTAAAGAGGGTACTGTAACTTTTTTTATATAAAAGGAGGGTTGGTCTGGTAGGTTTGAGAATTGCTGCTCCAGTAGCTCCCACTCTCACTCTCCTCCCAACTTGTCATCTAAACAGAAACCTCAGCATATTGGGACTTCATCAGAAAAAGAGAAAATGGGTTCTGAGTAATGCAAGGATGATTTCCTTTTATTAAAGTATGTGGCAATTCTAGTATTGTTTAAGTTGGTAAAGTATCTCTAGTAGTTCCTAACACTCTTGTGAGTGAACAGATGAGATCCCAGGATGTGCCCTCTCGACAAGATAGGTTAATATTTGCAAATTTCTATTATAAAATATTTTCACAAGAATAGTTTAAGTGGCATCCACAAATTGACATACGAAAGCAAACTGGTCCTCATGATGAACTGCTGAGACACTGCCACTGAAAACAGAAATGTCTGTTTTGCTCTCTGTTTTAAAGAGAATGCTTGCCTTGGGATAGAGCTTGAACACAGTAAGGTTCATAGGGCAAATCTTCCTGCACTTGGGCTCTAATCCAAAGTACAACGAATTTTTCCTAAAATGTCAACATACTATTTGAACACTGTAGCTTACACATTGAGACTATCTTATCTCAAAACCAATTTTTCCTTTAAAGTCATGTTTTTTATGGCAGCAGCTTTGGAGAAGAGGAAAGAGCATTGGACTTGGAGTCAGAAGACTTGGGTCTGAGTCCCGACTCTGCCACTCATGAGCCATGTGGCATTGGAGGAGTCATTTAGCCTCTCTGGGCCTCTGTTTTTTCAGTTACAGAATGGGCATAACTAACCTTAGGGAACTGTTGATAAGGATAATAGATGGAAAGGTCCTGTGTAAACTAAAATACTATGCAAACTTAAACCATTAGCTTTTACTGCACTTCTTAAAAGTGGCACAAAGCTTTCTGTGGGAATACAATTTCCAGGAATCTGATTTATAACTAGTGTTAAAGATGTACTGATAGTTAAAGACAGGTAGAAAAGAGGCTCTCTTCCTACCTTCGAAGTTCCACTGCTCGTCGCAATCTTTCAAAACGAACTAAGTGTTCTCTCAATCTTTGTTCCTTCATCTTTTCAAAAGGCAAGATGTCCTTCCTTCTGTAGTCTTTATCCCTTTTTTTATCTAGGCTGGCTCTCTCCTTTTCCTTGCTTCTTCCATGAATCTATAGAAAAAAATTATAAAAGGACTAGAAGTTAAAATAATTTTGGGTTTTGTTTTTCAAGTTCAGCTGGTCATTTAAAAAGCTTAAATAAGTAACGACATTCCCTTTTTCTTAGATTTCCTAGCATAGAAGTAGGCAAAAATGGTTACAGAGATACCGAATTATCTTCTTTGGGAAATAGGTGGCATAGTATACAGCATGCCTCTCGGAGACTTACTTTCTCATATCTTCCTCTTCTTGATGGCCTACAGTGATCTCCTTTAGTTTGGTCTAGTATTACCATATGTCCTGGACTCTTTGAACCTAAGAGGAAAAAAAAAATTAGATACACAAATGTCCAAAAAATATTTCCAAAATATTTAAAAAGTTAAAAAGGAAAATGTAATATAAAAATGCTGAATTCATAGACATTCACAAACGAATAAACGAAATAAAAACCCTACTTTTTCTATGAGAACCTAAATGCAAAGAGTTTTTAAAAAATAACTCAAATCCACTAACATAAATACTTTCAGTGATACCAAAAGATCCCAGCTCATTTACACAGCAATGACTCAATGACCGTTTTAAGTCAGCCCAGATTTAACAGTAAACAGGCTTAGCTGGAAGAGCACGTCTGTTCCCCAGAGCAGAAAAGGAGAAGACGATTAGTCCTGTTAGAACTCCTTTTCTATGAGTGACATCTAACCATGAAGCTTAAATATTTATCTAGATTGTGATCTCAAGTTTTCCCTTCCACAGTGAAAATTAAGTCATAGAATGCATTAGAAAGGGATTGAGAAGAAAGATACATAGCATACTTATTCGTTTCTTTTCTTCACTCTTTTTAATCGATTCTGAAGTTTGGCCACTTGATCCATTATCATTCTTCTCATCTTTACCTTCTATTTTCTTAGTATCCTTGCTTTCTTTTTTTTCGGATTTCTCAGACGACCTTTTCTCTTCTTTTTTAACAGAGGCTTGTGTCCTGACCATACCACCCCGCACAAGAAAACAACAGAATGAGAACTACTTCATCAGTGTACTAAAAAAAGTCTGTGTGCTTATCAAAAGAATAGATCCTTACTTGCTACTTCTATCACTCATATTTTTTTTGTCTCCAGAGCTTCTTGAACTACTCTTTTCATCATTTTCTTTCTTCAATTCTTTCTTAGAAGGATCACCTTTAACCTGAAAAGTTTAAGCCAGGAAAAAAGTCTGTAAGTTTTAAGGTTACATTTTTTTTCCCTTCTTCTCCCCAAAGCACCCCCATACACAGTTGCATATTCTAGTTGTAGGTGCTTCAGGCTCTGCTATGTAGGACGCTGCCTCAGCGTGGCCTGATGAGCAGTACTAGGTCCACGCCCAGAATCCAAACTGGCGAAACCCTGGGCCACCGAAGCTGAGCACAAACTTAACCACTCGACCACCGGGCCAGCCCTTAAGGTTACTTTTCTTTTTTTTGTTTTTTTTTTTGAGGAAGATTAGCCCTGAGCTAACATCTGCTGCCAATCCTCCTCTTTTTGCTGAGGAAGACTGGTCCGGAGCTAACATTCGTGCCCATCTTCCCCTACTTTATATGTGGGACGCCTGCCACAGCATGGCTTGCCAAGCGGTGCCATGTCTGCACCCGGGATCTGAACTGGCGAATCCCGGGCCGCCAAAGCAAGAACGTGCTCACTTAACCGCTGCGCCACCAGGCCAGCCCCTAAGTTTACATTTTTATGATTACAAAAAGTATGTTGATGATAGAAAATTTGGAAAACATAGAAGTAAAAAAATAAAAATGAATACATAAAAATAAAAATCATTCTTAATTCTTCTCCCTCCCAGTGTGACATCTTTAAATTGAGAATTACTAGCCCTAAAGGAAATTCCTTTTATAAACAGTTAAGCAAGCTTACTTTTTCAACAGAAATCAGCTGTCCATGCAGCTCAGTGCGATGCAGATGTGCAATACATCTGGACACCTCTGTGCTTGAGGACATAGTTACAATGCCATAGCACTTTGCACCAGGACTTCGAGCATTCGTAACCACCTTCGCACTCAGAACCTGTGAGATGAAATTATACTTTAGAAAGTTTTACAACTACTTATATTTCTACATAGATGAAACTGAGACTATTCAAATTAAAGGATCTATTCAGGATAAAGCACAAATTTAGGATATATACTATTCTGTTTCATAGTCTTGTGATCACCATCTACTTTGCCTGTAAGGACTTAGTAAATATTTAGAGGAATAATTTAAAGTGTCAAAAAGCAATTTAACATACTTTCAGTTTTTCTTTTTGTTTTTTCAAATACATAGCCAAAATACGATTAGTCACATCAATGAAGTAATGGCACAACTAACCAAAGCAAAGAAATAATATTCTCACTTAGACTTGGGCCAAAATTTCCCTATCACAGGCCTACCTTGAATCTCTTAGAGAAGAAAAAAGGATAAGTTTTTAGAAAGTTTCTAGATGAGTATTAACACTTTTCTATACTGGGCCACTCTAAGAAATTTTCAAAACTGAGGAAAGAATCTGCTGCATGTAAAAAAGCACCCTAAAAAATACACCCTAAAGAAACCGCTTTCTATCTATATACTTTTAAAATTCACACCAATATTAAAGTGACAATTTCAACTATGAAATGAATAGTTAAAAGAGACAAGGATGGGTGCGTGAGGAGAAAAGTGAGAGAGAACAATCTAGAGCTGAACAAAGAGGAACACAGACATAAGGCCAGGAAGAGGTCAACAGGGAATTCAAGAGGTTATGGTATGGGTGGCTAGAAACTACCAGCTTTTGTCTCAACTCTGGGAGAGGCTGACTTGCCCCAACAGCCATTCAATTTATTTATTTATTTTTTGCGTGAGGAAGATTGTTCCTGAGCCAACATCTGTGCCCATCTTCCTGTATTTTGTATGTGAGACGCTGCCACAGCATGGCTTGATGAGCACTGTGTAGCTCCGTGCCAGGATCCGAACCTGCGAACCCCGAGCCACTGAAGTAGAATGCACCAACTTAACCACTATGCCACTGGGCCAGCCCCTAGCCATTCAATTTTTAAGCCTAAAGTCTTATTATCAACTGTGTGGTATCCCTATACAGCTTTAGTCCTAATAAATACGAACATTAAAATATTGTTTTTATATCTCTAACAATAAATTATTGAAAATAGAACAAAAAATATGCCACAGCTGATTACAGGACTAGAGTTCTCAGTGTTCTGTATCAGACACCTACAAAAACCTCCTTAACACTCAAGCAACTCTCTAATTAAATGAGAAGAAAAAAAAACTCCCAAAATCAACAAGATAGATTTTTGTAGCACTCATTAATGACTATTTACCAATACTGGTCATTAATTTAATAAGTATTTGAAAGCCTACCATTTGCAAAGTATAGTAGATAAGGCCCCTGCTATCAAAGAGCTAAAGAAAAAACACTAAAGTAGATTATATATAATGAATACTGAAAACTAAAATGTAAGGGAGGAATTAGTGAGTGCTCTAAGGGATACAGATCAGCTACAATTCATTTCGACAGCTATTCACTCAATATTCAATTCATTTAATTATTGACTATTCTCTTCTGTTAGGTCTTCCCTCATACGCCAGAGAAACTTTTCCTATGAACCAACCACAGCAAAGCCTCTGCTTTTGCTCTCTTGGTACTGTGCACTCTTCCTTTGCAGCACATATCACAACTTCTGATTAAGCATATTTTCATCAGTTTTACATTTTTCTCCACCACTGTACTGGAATCTATACATGACGCGAACCACATCAGTGTTGGTTTCCCGCGATTCTCTATGTCATTGTCTAACGTTAGTCTGACTATATTTTCCAGATGACCAGATCAGCCTCAGCAATTCTAGGTCCTAGAAGAGTCATGAAGAATGTGATGAATAAAACTCAGTCCTTGGCTTAAATGGGCTCAGAATATGAGCTTTTAATACAAAGATCCCCAGGGCTCAAAGGGAGACTATATTATGAAACTTACCATTACCACAAAACTCAAAAATTATGCCTATAACATCCCTGAGAGAAACAAGAAATTAGATGATTTTATATAATACAGTCTTGAATACAATCCCTGTTTCAAATGGAGATACTAGAAAGATGGATAAAAAGGTAAAAAGAATGTACCTTTCCATATTTGCCAAAGAGGTTCTTCAAGTCAGCAGCTTTGGTATTAGAAGAAAGTCCACTAACCCAGATATTTTTGGTCGAGCTTCCACTGCTACCACTAGTACTGCTCGTACTTCCTAGAACACATTTACAGCAGATGGTTAAGTATCTCAATCGGAATTGTTTTTTAACAAAATTATTAGGGCCATATTCTCTCAAAATCATAAAATCCTTTCACTTAATTTTGATAGTATGACCTTACTATATCAAAACCCTATGAATTCTCTATGATTAAAATCAAACGCAAAAACAGACAATACAACTAACAAGGAAACAAGTCTGAACATTTGTACACTTCCTACTGCATGAGTTTTAAGTCAAAGTGGATAAAAAAATCAATTATGTGTCTTGAACTTTTGCTGTTAATACTTTATACTCTCCCACTGCACTGAACAGAAGGCAACCAGGAGGTAGACTGCTTAATTACCTACAGCTGTTGTGGGCTTTAGATCCTGAGAAATTAGGAGTGCAAGAGGGAAAAGTCAAAGCAAGAGATAAACTGTTTCCAAGAATTTAAATGTTTAATAACAAAGACTAACCAACCAGCTCATCTTCATTCTCTATTAGAGAAAGGGGGAGAGAAAACGGGATTACACGCAGCTGGGGAACTCTGGATTTAATTTAAAAAAAAAAAATCTTCTAAAACAAATCAATTACAAGAATAAGACCAGAGACTTGGAAATCCTTTAGAATAGGCAAATGGTTATATGCATCATTTCTGTACTATTTCCATACACAATCACAGTTTCATACATATAGATGCCGCTCCTTAGAATATAGGCCTAGCCAGTCACTCTTCAGTGCTTTTCTTCAAATGGGCTTTTAGAAAAGAGAAATTTTCATTCATTTGGTTTTATTTGGAAAAGAATTCTTACCCACTTTAAGAAAAACTGTACATAAGCAATTAAAGGTAACACTTTTTATAACTTCAAGTTATTATATGTACAAAGAGTAAAACTGTCAAAGCTGTAAAAAAATTACATGCCACAAGTTTCAGTTGAGAAACTACTGTCAGGGCAGACTTACAAGGAGACGACACATACCTGACTCAAAGATCGATTAAGTATTAACGGGTGCTGCATTTCTGTTCTTAAGAAACACATTTCTCAAAGGGTCTGCTTTACTTTATGGAATGTTAACTAGAAATGTGTCTCTTTTTTATGTTACCAGTAACATTTGGGCCCAGTTATTTCTCTAACTACAGAAAAAGAAAATCTTAATAACAGGAAAACATTACGACTACTAATCTTCTAAATTTAAAGGATTATATTTAATAAATTTATTATATCCAATCCATTAACCAAAACTCTAAGGGATGTGGGTATTGCAATTAATTGTCAATTACAAAATCAATCACCAAAATTTCCAACTACTAAAATATATCAACAAAATACACTAAATCAACCAGAGGATATATAACACTTCTTTTTTAGGCAGTGAAGAGGCATTTGAAGACTTTGCAGTACCTTAATAGTGTTATTTTTCCTTAAAATGCTTTTTTAGAAAACAAGAAATATTTTTCAAGTAAACAGCATAGTACAAGAAGAAACTATAGTGCATGGCCACAAGATAATTAGAGACTTCTCAGTACAGAAAGCAATCAAATACTGCACCTTTAAGCTTACAAGAATTTCAAATAAAATTACTTTCCTACATAAGACACCCATTAACCCAAAATAAGTCAAACTAAAATGCGAATTCTGAGGAACTACAACACTGTATGCTGGCTACATTACTAGAAGTGTGCCCTGATTTAAATAATGAAAAAAGTAAAACCAAATGTTAGAGACTGATTTTCTTTTAACTACTGGACTCCACAACTATACACAAGTATCATTTAGAGCACACATTCTACTAAACAGAACAGGGAAAAGGTGGCGATGATATGTAGGAGTCACAAATGACTGCGACTAAAGAAAAAATACTTCTGAAATTATAATCTAAGAAAATGAAATCTCTCTATGAACATTCAACATAGTTGCTTCCACACAATGATAAAAAGACATACCAAATGGGTTTTCAGCATACGCAGCCCAGTTTACAAAGTCAGTAATTAAAGGGTAATGCTTCAATCACACTGAGAGTTTACTGTAATCTAACTTCACAGTTTACACAAAGGCCATCCAAAATTTTTAGTGCATCAATTCTTAAGGACTAAATGTCAAAGAAAACCCCAGGAAAATATTACTTTTTAATGAAAATATGCAATTTATTACTGAAATAAATAGGAAAAAATCCATTACCTTTGTCATCTTTGGATGATGTCTTGCTGTCTTTAGATTCCTTGGAAGAGCTAAAGAAGCAAATCACCAGAAGAAAATTGAAAACAAAAAACAAAAAAAACACAAAAATCGAACAGCTTGATATTGACTATATTTCAAACTAGTGCTATTCATACAAATTAACAATTCCAAAGGCCTAGATTAGGTTATTTGAACAAATGATTCCCTTAGGATTCTTGCACTGATTCTCCCCAAGATGCCTGAAGATCTAGATTTTCTGAAAATTCTATTCATGGCCATCTTCTCCAGATTTCAGGACTGGGACTTGACTTCATTTTGTGTTCTTAGGACTGACAGTTGTTCATTAACCATCATCACAAGGATTTTTAAAAATAAAACACAAAAAAATTGTCAATTTGAAAAAAAAAACAAAAAACAACAAAAAAAACCAAATATATGCTGACAATTCGACAATGCAATCAGTAGGACACACTGCATAATACGAAGATCTTGAAAATTTTTTTAAAGTAACTTATGACGGTCAAAAATATTTATAGGCAGGATCATAAGTACTAATTACTGTACATGGTCTTGAAGCCACCCCCTTAATGTAGAGTGATCTTATTGAATGCTGGAATTCAGTATCGTAAAGAACTGACATAGAAAAACAAACCTCTTTGCTTGACCAGAGGCCCCAGTAGACGAGGGCCCTTTCTTCAAAGTATCCTTTTCTTTGTCTCCAGATTCTGCTTTCTTAGAACTTTCTCTGGCTTCCTTCTCGACAGGATCACCCTTCACGCAGTCTTCCTTCTTACCATCTTTATGGTTCGCATTCATCTCATAATCCTTGCTTTCCTTCTCCGGGCTCTGTGCAATGGCGTCCTGCCCATCTTTTGGCTTACTTGCTTCAGAATCTGTAATTTTCACATTTTTACCTGTTTCTAGGAGGTCATCACCATCAAAATCCAGAGTGATGGCATCTTCAGCCTGGATTGTGACCGAGATGTTGTCATCCTCAGCTTCTTTCACAGTCGCATTAGCTTCCATCTCTTCATGAGCTGTGTGATCAGCCTCAGCTAGGTTCCCTTCTGAAGGAAGAGGTTTAGATACTTCTTGTGTACCATCACCAGAACCTGCTATATCTAAGAGGATTTAACAGGAATAAATATGGCAAAACAAGAAGTTTAAACAATTTCATATTCATAAGCTAGAATAGGACCTAGAAAATATAAAGCCAGTTATTAGCACTGATGGAAGGTTAGGAAAAAAACACAAGGGTATTAACTAACATAAACAATCCTTTACCCAGGATCACTTATTCTTCATGGAAAAAATGATTTCTACATATAAATACCAAACAACAAAAGTGAGGAAATGGTTCCATCCTGAGGATACCAGCTCTTCATTTCTGGTTATAAGTTAATGGCATATGGAAGATTTTTTTCCTCCATGAGATAGTGACAAATGTGCAGATTTGTTATTCAATGTTCCAATCATCTCGGGAGTTAACCCTCATGACCTTCAGAATTCCCATGGTGACGTCTTGAAAGGTCACAGTCTGAGGCTATCAATCAGTCTTCAACGTGTTTCAGGGACCCATCTTTTTCGCTCTTCTTATTCAATTCCTGAGTAGTCCAGAATCGGATGGAAAACTGCTACAGAAGGTTCCAAAGGTGGCCTGCTCCATAACGTTCAGGAAATTGGTTATTTCCAGTCTTCATCCTGTCCAGTCAGTCCCGCAATTACCATTTTCAAAGATATCTTGCGTTCCCCCAGGATAGAAAGGCTTCGGGCATGTGAGATTTTCAGTCAGTAGCTTGACTTCATCATGGCTTCTAGGCTTTTTATTCTGCCTTGCTTAGAACCTGCTCCACGTCCTTGCTAGTCCAAGGTAGGATCCTTTCACTTCTGTCCAAGAACTCTTCCATAACCTCATACAGACCATATGTATCGCTACTGATGTCCCTGGAATTGTATTGGATGAGACAGGTCTCCTAAACTACTAAAACTGTCAGAAGACTGTATGAAAGTTTCTCTGAGCAGCAAACAAAAAGTCAGTCTCCTGATCACCCACCATTTTTAGGACTAGTTTTAAAGTTAATTATCCATTACACACCAGGACTCCAATAAGCACGTATGAGTTACTGCAGTGCCAGTCTTAAGGATGTAATCAACTTACCGTATGCTAGAAGTTATTTTAAAAAATAAGATTAAAAACTGGGTTAAATTAAAATGGCATTGTCCACTACAGTAACTGATATGTACCATTAGGTTAGAACATATCGCAAGTGTTAAAAAAGAAAAATTAAAACCAATTGAAAAATAAAATCAAGATGCTAACTCAATTCACTAAATTGATAAATTTGAAAATGAACTCATTTCAAAAATAAGCCTTCAAATAAGGAATGCTTTTTTTTTTTTTACATAATTTACTGTTTTTCCAAATGTCAGCAATTTTTAAACTCTACTTAGCATCAAACATACCTTTCTCATTTTCTTCTTCCTCACCATCCTGAAATTCAAAGAATAATCAAATGTAAAATGAATTCATTTAAAACTGGATTTTAGTAATAGTACAAAATCAGTCAGGTTAAATTGGTGTGTAAGCTAATAATAATTAGGGATATCTATCACTAACAAATATAGGATATTCCAATCAGAACCAGAGCCCTTTGAGAGAAATGTGGCACATGTCTGGTATATACAATTTTAGAAAAGAAAACAGTTAAATCTTTCAATGATTAGATCAACAACAAACTGGATTATTTAGTTTCAGTTTTCAAAACTAGCTTACATAAACTGAATTTTACCCATATCAAAGAGCTGCCAATAAAAAGACTGACCTGATTATTTTATGTGGCTAAGTTCAATGGCACTGTTAGGGCGTACTATTCAAAACAGTACCCGAAAGTATAACCTAAAGACATACACTTTCAAAGGCTTGAATGCATATTAATAAGCAAAAAAAAAAAACCCAAAAAACACTCCCTTTTTAGGCATCCCAGAAGTAAGAAGAATGGTTATCAAAGTAATTAGTTTCAAATTATTCACTCCTTTTTATCTGTTGAAAATGAATTCATAGCTGTCACAGAGACACTGGTGGGCAGCCACTTTAAAAATGGTACTTGTGCTATAGGTAATCAAAACAAGCAACTCACACACTTTTAAAAAATTATTTTGATTTAAAAATATGAATATCTTCACCTAGTCTAAAATTAAGCATGTGCTAGCCCAAAAACAGCAATATCGCAAAGGGAAAAACCTGTATTTATTCTACCAAGCAAATACTGCAAAAATCACTGAAGTAATCACATCAAGAAAGAACCAACATTTCCCTAAATTAAAGATCATAACAAATAAGCAAAATAATACACATGATGATTTCAATAATGGATGTTTTCGTTTATAATAGTTTAAAATAAAAACTAAGTAAAAATAGACCATTTTCAGTCAAGGTGGTGTGAGTTTTACAGTACGGGGCTTTACAGTAGTGGCTCTCAAACTCTGAGACTGTTATCAGAATACAGTCCTGTATTCTGAAGGGCTTGTTAAAATACAGATTGCTGAGCACCAACCCCAGAGTTTCTGATTCAGGTCTGGAGAGGGGCTTGAGAATTTGCATCTCTAACAAGTTTCCAGGTGATGCTGATGCTGTGGTCCAGGGACTACACTATAAGAACTACTGCCTCATGGGGCCGGCCCAGTGGCACAGCAGTTAAGTTCGCACGTTCCACTTCTCGGCAGCCCAGGGTTCACCAGTTCAGATCCCGGGTGTGGACATGGCACTGCTTGGCAAAAGCCATGCTGTGGTAGGCATCCCACATATAAAGTAGAGGAAGATGGGCACGGATGTTAGCTCAGGGCCAGTCTTCCCCAGCAAAAAGAGGAGGATTGGCAGTAGTTAGCTCAGGGCTAATCTTCCTCAAAAAAAATAAAAAAAAAAAAGAACTACTGCCTTAGAGTGAGAGCCTAGCAGTGAAGGAAGACCTAAAGCAAAATTGAACTGTAAACAAAACTATAAATAGCATATTTATAACACAATTTTAGATTCACATAAAAGCATGCATTCCTTAAAAATATCAAATATTTTACTATATGCTCAAAATTACATTTGGATAACAATCATATTTTTAAGAAATCACTTTAGAAGATTTTTCAACTTTAAGTTAACATGCAAGTGCCCCAATTAGGGTTTGACCAATTGTTTTACACACTAAAGTACTACGAAGGAAACTAAAAACATTGAAACAACAGAGCCACAAGCTTAGGAAGAAAAATAGTCCAAAACAAGTAGATTAATGGATTGATAGCAATGTGAATCCTATTATCACATAAATCCATTAAACTGTGCTCTAATAATCTCTTAATTGTTGTCCTGGAACAAACTGTTTGTACTGGAGTTTAGTTTTAGTCATTACATTTCTAACCTGCAATATTTGGAAAGGAAAGAAAATGCTTTAACTTGAGTGGAGTGGTAGGCAGCGGCAGCACAGAAACAATGTGTTAGCCTAGAAGGATCGATAAAGCTTTTTCTTCCAAACTCTTTTAGTTTAGTAATGTATCTTGGAGGGGTAAAGTGGAATACCTTAACTTTTACTTAAAAGCAGAACAAATGAACTTCAAGAACACAACTTGCCTCTCCCTTGTCTACCTGTGATGCCAACAGCACACCACTTTCAAGTCATTCTTTTAGAGATGCAGTATCGATAGGTTCAAGAAAAAAATGGCCAAATTATTTGCTATTTTAAAAAGTACTGTGGTGTAAAAAACAAAATCCTTTCTGCTGTGTAGTTCCTGCCAATTAGAAATGTTATTTCTAGCTGCTAAAATAATTGGTAAGGCTTTGCCTTATTTTGCTGAAGAGCTTTTAGTTATTTCTCCTAATTATTCAACACGTCTTCTGAAGGGTTTCATAACTTTAGTTCCTCAAAATAGTGCTAACACCAGCATTATCACATAGACTGAAATGGGAAAACAGTCTGATCCAGCTTCTGGAAAACAAAGTGATTACAACGGAGGTGAAGCACGAAAACAACTAGGGTAACGTAGGAAAGCCGAGCCACACAGCGCATGTTTGTTTTACTGCTCAGTGTGTGCAGTAAATACAGCACTACTAAGGTTAAACCACAACTCCTAAACAAGCCTACATATCCTCGCAATAAAGAAACAAACCAGGAAATACAAGAAAGACAATGGAAAATTTTTCCTGTCTAAATGATTTATCTGTACAGACATGACATATACCTTATTTGAAAATAATTTTCCTCCACTGAAAACAGGTATTTTTCAGAATGAGGAATATAGTAAATAAGTAAGTACAATGTAAAGCATCCTTTTAAATTAACTACTTTTTCAGTTTGTCTTGAAAAAATATAATATTTCACATATGAAAATGAAGCAAATGCTCTGTAAGGTAGGTACTCATGTTACTCATCTTTGTAGTGGGATCTACAACTGTTAGTCAAACGGCGAAAGTCACATACAAAGTTTCTATTTTTGTTTCATCCTAGGAGCATCAACGGCTAGGAAGAGACAAAGACAAGCCAAGGACTTATTTTTCACTTAACAAAATGTTTATTATATATCCATTCTACTACCTTCTCTAGGTTAACCTTGTGATACAGATACACATATATGCTAAGAAGATCTCTTCTGCAAGGCCTCCTTTCTCCTGAATTGTATGTAAATACTGTATTCAACCTGACTGATTACAAACCTTCAAAATAACCCTAAACTACTAACTGCCTGCTATCTGGCAATATGCTAAAGATGGTGGGAAATACAAAATACCTGGCACATAATAAGCAATCAATAAAAATCTGTTGAGTAAATCTACTGAATAAAGGTAGCCTAAGACACTGCTGTTTTAGAGGGCGTTTGTATATACTGTAAAGGACTTAACTGCAGCACTGCGTAAGAATGACGCAATTCAGAGAAGCACATTCACCAGCGTGGAGTACTTACAGAATACCAGACTAGGCAGCATGACACCTAGGTATTTATCCTGTCTTTTCTACGGAAACAGTTTTACTCTGTGGTGTTGTCATCCATCTATATGAATTTTACCTATAAAGTAGAGATCGCATATGACCTAAATAGGAAGTACAGGATTAAATACGACGATGGGTGTAAAGTTCTCTGTCAACAGCAAAGCACTACATGAGAGAGAGAGAATAGAGGAAACTTTATGAGGAGAGAGATAAAGCTGGCTTTGAGAGGTATACAGACTTCATACAACATAAAAAGGGGAGGCCCTTCAAGTTAGCGAAACCTTAGGGGCAAAGGGAAAAAGAAAAAGGAACATACATGACGTGATCAAAGATGACTGAGGAGACCGAGACTAGAGGAAATCGTACAGAAGTAAAGCATTAGCAAATACAAACATTTCTGAGAAAATTCTCAAGTAACTGGTATCTTCCAGCTGGTAAAGCAATTCTACAAATAACCATTAATTGCACATGTACCATGTGCCAGGACCTATAATTAATCCTCACATCAATCTAGCAGGTAAGAATTATAATGTTCATTTTATAAACATAGAAATTGACTAAGAGAACCTGCCCAAGTCACAATATTGTAAGTAACAGAAGTAAAATTTGAACCAAATTCTGTCTAGTATGACAAACTGCCTAGAGGCTAACGCCTAAAGGCTAAAGATTTAAGCATCACATGAAGGCCTGAAGACTGGCTTTAAAAAAATACATCCTTATACAAAAATATTGCCTATTTCCTTATATTTCTTAAAGCAAGTAACAGAAGGATAAATCACGAATTTTAAAAAGTTTACCAATAAGAGAATGGGTCAAAGGGACTTTTTTGAATATATCTTATCTTGTAGCTTTGACTTTGGAACCATGTAAATATTTTAAATAACTATAAAATTAGATTAAACTTTCTAACTTTTTATTTTGAAATAGTTATAGACTCACAAAAAGTGCAGATTAAAATTTTTTAAAGTAATACTTAAATATTGAAAATAAAGTGAAAGGCAACGTAAATATGTATTAGTTGGTGATATAACCGTACAGAGCAGAACTAGTCTAAAACACAGTAATTTGTTCATTCCTAGAGGGGTATATTGTTAGGACAGACATAACTGGGGAAAGAAAATCTTAAATTATTTTCAGTAATCATATTGGTGGTGGTATTGGTATTATCATTCTAAGACTGTTGTCTGTGTACTGTGAGATAAAGGAAATAACTTAGAAGTAGCCCTATGAACTCAAAATCTATTTTACCTTAAAAGTAAAAACAAAAACAAACAAAAAAACCCCATACACATTCCCTAGCACTGTATACTGAAAAGGCCTAGAAAAAATGAACATCCCTACCACTGAGATTGTCATCTTGAAATACCATCTACCCCTAAAAGGAAAAAACAGCTAATTACAGGTCTGGAGCAGGAATGGAACATCATTACATTCCAGAAAGCAATGAAGCAATCAAAGACTACTAAGATTACGTTGAAAGAACTCAAGAGCCAACTTGAAGAGGCTCTAACTAACTACAGAGGGACAATTTGAGCATTAATAAGAATAATAACTACGATGGACTGAAATACATTAAACATGTTTAAATCCACAAGTTCAAAATGAAACTAAGGGAGAAAAAAGGAAAAATAAAAAACTTTATTATCACTGTTGGAGATGCTAATGAACCAGCTCATTATTCTGAAAATTGGTAAATAAAAGGAAAAGAATCAAACATATACCCTGACTTTCCTTTCTAAACAGTACCATTGGGTAATCAAATAGTAAATGAGCAGAAGTTTCTCTTTCTAGTAACACGCCAGCTAATAAATAAAAGGGAAATGATAGAATTAGAATATCACCACTTTGATCACCATAATCAATGGGGTATGGCTCATCAATAATGGGTACCACCACTAAGAAGATACAACCAGACATTGTATATATCCAAATGGAAGAATACAATACTACCTATGAAGTAGGTGTGAGGGTTTGGGGGGAGTCGGAGGGTGCCCTGAATTGGACGGCAAGCCTCCAGATCCTAAAACCAACTTACCAATTTACAGGAAATACAGTAAACAGAGGAACACGTCCAATGACTCCACAAGAATGTAATCAGCAAAATAGAGACTTTGGGAGCTCTACAGCAAGGGGTGGCAAACTCCACTAGATGCCTCTTTTTGTAAATATTTTCATTGAAACGGCCATGTCCATTCATTTACCTACTATCTGTGGCTGCTTTCACAGTACAACAGTAGAGTTGAATATCTGTGACACAGACCATATGGCCCATCATGACCAAAATATATTCTACCTGGTACTTTAAGAAAAACTTTGCCAATACTTGCTCTATAGGATAAACAATTCCATTTCTTCAATGAATAAAATAGTGGGGGAAAAAAGATGGAAGGAAAATGTATGGATTAAAAGACACTTCAATGAATCACGATGTATAGATCACATTTATATCTGGATTCAAATAAAACCTATAAAAACAAAAAGAACTATAGACAATTGAACATTTCAAAACCAACTGTATATCTGATATTAAAAATTTTATATTAGGAGTGTAAAAAATGAAAGATTTCTCTTTTAGAGATATATACTCAAATTTTTTAAGCAAAATATGGTGTCTGGAATTTGTTTCAAAACAATGCAGAAAGGGGAAAGTGAATGGAGATACAGATGAAACAAGACTCCCCATGAGCAGACAGTAGCTGAAGCTGGGCAATGGTGACTATGTAGCGTTCCTTGATGCACACAGTAAGACGACAGATTCAGTAGGCATGTTTAGAAGCATTAGATCACGATGGAACCCACATACATCTACACATGTTTCTAGATGTTCCCTCATACATTATTCACAAGACGAAAAAGGTTATTTCACTTAAAGAAACCGTCTCTGAAGAGGTAATCTCCCTATCTTTTGATAGAATAAGGCAAAACTTGCCCTTTGATGAGAAATAAATAACTGTTCTTTCACTCTCAGGATGGAATGGGAGCAAGGCCATCTCTAGCCCATAAAAATTTGTGAAAATTAGAAAGAAGCACCCATTCCTTAAGATACTTTACTTCCATGTGTTAAATTTTGCAATAAACATACTGCAAACATATTATGTGAATGGGGACCCTTAGATATGAAGGCTTTACACAACTCATAACCTGCAAAACTGTAGGAGTGGCCCTAGATGGAAATTAAAAAGCTAGCTGCCAAGAACATGACGAGCTCAACTCCAACTTTTTTGCAAATTAGTAATCTAGAAAAGAACTCCCCCTGTTTGAGAGTTAATCTTCCCATCTTATTCTTTATCACTCAGAAATGAACATACTTGGGGATAAGACTTTCACAGTTCTAACATTTCCTTCCTGAATATTCCAAATTATCAGAAACATTTCTCCCTGAAATGTAATTTCTCCCCCTCAGCAATAAACACAGAGAGCCAATGCAGAGTCTCACCAGCATTTATGGCTCACCAGCATTTCAAAGGCAAGAGAGCTGCAGGAAAGAAAGCATGAGCAGAGGCAATCAGCTAAGCAGTCCATGAATAAAGCCCCACTATATATTCTTCTAGTAAATATAACACTGAGGAAATAACAGACCTGATCACCATTTTTTCTAAATCTAGTAAACAGAGGGACCTCCTATCTCTATTTGAAAGTATACTATTTGAAAGTATCCACTAAGAGGGTGTATGAACAAGGGGTTCCTGAATACGGATATGAGACAAAGGATAATCTTTTTTAAAACCCAATAATACTCCAGAAATTGAGTTATAAATGTTTGTTTATAGCATCTGTAAGTTATGCTTTAAAATGTCACTATGTATATCACATATACCAAAAACAAAATTTAACACACAACAGAAGAGCAGTCATTTTCTACATACACCCTGCAAGCAAACTTCAAGAACAGAGATTTTTGTACTTTTTATAAATACTATGCCCATTCTAGGAGTGTTAAATTAACAAAAATTTACATAAAGCTTTGACAAGGATATTAGATTAGAACTTTCTAAAAATGCTTTACTTTATACCAAAGTGACAGGAAAAAAGTCAAGGAGAGTATAGACTTCTCAAAAAAAAAAAAGAGTTATGTTTTACAGAAAGGATGGACTGTTTTTATTTTTATTCTGAAAATGGTAGATTTTATAGTAACTTCTAATTACCTTTGCGGCAACAGAAATTTCAGCCGCCAATTTTAAGTATTTTGTACACACCACACAAAAAACGGAGCATTAAATTTAAGGCAGTTTTATGAATTAAAGAATGATGAAATCAAAATAAGATTCCTTTTCCAAGCCTTTCCACCCACAATATTAAATTCATAGGACTAAATATAAACTTACTTGGGCTGTTAGAAAGGTATCATCTTCAGCTTCTTGAGCTTCAATTTCCTAAGTAAAAGGGTATACAATAGCTTTGCTTTACAAAACATCTGGGTAACACGAGAATGCTTTTATGCTATACCCGATTATCACTTGCCTCATGTTCTGTAGTGTCTATGATACTGTGGGTACTAAGGCAATGCTTAATAATTCAGACTATATTTTTTATGTCAACATAAAACTTAGTCACATTGATAATTAGAAAAATCTCTTTCTTGAGCCCTTCATTTATCAAGCTAGGTAGAACAAAAGTGTTCCAAGCATGAATACTAACAAATACTAACTCCCCAATCCACTGATTTTCTTAAGACATACTAACATAGTTCAAAGCACGACAAATGACCTATTTCACTTAAAGAAAAGATTTCTGAAATTATATGGTTTTAAATTAAACTTTCATAAGTAATTTCCTCACCTTTGATAATAACCAAAGAAATGCAAATTAATCTTTTTATATCTACTAACGTAGCAAAAGGAAAAAAAAAACTACCACCAGGTAATGTTGACAAGGTCATAGGAAAATTGGTACACTCATTCGCAGTGGGATAGCAAACAACTTATAACTTCAACGTCCCAAATTAAAGTAGTGGCTATTAGACACACAGAAAGCAGTCTAATAAGTTACAGTATAACACACAGACTGTAAAGTCATTATAATACGTTATGTGAAAATATTTATAGAATAAATAGCAATTTATGGCACAATAACTACTATGAAAAAATATAAACACATGTGGAAGATAATAAGCAAAAATTAAAAAGGTCCTCTTAGGTGGTAGGATTATGGGTGATTTATAAATAACTTTAAAAATACTTTTTTTGAAAATTCTGAGACTTCCACATTGAACTAGAAAAAACACTTCTTATTATTTAGTACTTAAATTTATCTGTGTCATGTTTTAAAGAAACTGGCTAAAGACCTGACTTTCGATGTCCTCTTTTTCTACATCTTCTATTGCTTCTGCCTCTATTAATTCATGAGCTCTCTTGTTCTCTTCTGCAGAAAGTAACTCCTTGGAATGCACATTTTCTTCTTCATTTTCACCAGATTCTTCAGAGTCCTTTAGTTCATCATTTCCATCTTGTTCATGTGCCTCTTGATTCTCCAATTCACAGTCCTTTTAATGGTAAGAAAATTTGGTACAACTAGACGCACAGGAGTGTAGGCTTATCCACCAAATGTTTTTTGGTAATTTACATCTCTAAATGTTTTAATTTTATCATAGTTTGACAATATTCCCAAAGTCAAAGTTCAATCATTTTACCTTACATATTAACTGTCTTCAAAAATAAAGGGGATCCAATATCAATGCCATTAAACCACACATCTGAGTTCCCAAATCTCTCACACTGAAGTTCACACTAATTGGATTGCTATCGGAGATGCTCTCAAGTTGCAGTTATTTAATATTTACCAAGTCACATCCAAGGAGCTGTCCTAGAAGATGTGGCTTCAAAGAAATGACTTGATTTCTCCAAGTGTTTGATTTTACTTCAAAGACCCTGGAAGTCTTATACATTATAACACAAAGTTTACTTCTAATTAATAATAAGGAATCCCAACTGTTACACTAATGTCTGTTCTTGAAAAATATGCAAATAATTAATTTAGTCTCTGTGAAGGAATGTCTGTTTGCCCTTCAAAGTCTATGGATACATAGTACTTCAGTGGAAACTAAGAAAAGCAGCCATCTGCGGAGTTTCCTCTTTGATTAACTGCAGAGAAAGAGGTGAAAGCAATGAACATTCCTTCCTCCTTTCCTATTCTTATAGTAAATCTAGCAGATTTAAGAAAAGACTTCTGGGTTAAAAGGGGGAAAGGGCGGGGGCATGACTATTAATCACTCATACCGGAGCTGCAGTGAGGGAAAAGAAGTTTCTGAGAGGTGGGTACAGGAAGGAACATGATTGTTTTGGAATCAGGAGTGCTTGGGGAGGAGGGCTTCTCTGTGACAGGAGCTTTGCCCAACCTCACCACGTATGAGTCGGGGAACACTCAGGATTGAAAATGGAGTAGGTGGTTGTATGACGGGAGAAGAATAGATGCAAAAAACAATCAAGGGAAGTCACTGAGGGAATTTCATCTAGTCTTCAGTGCCATTTTGACTAGTCTCCTCACTCATAAATGGAAGCAATTCCTATACTATTCACATATCTAGGAATAGGTGACATTTACCCACCACTATTGTGTAAATTCCCAAATTACCAACTCTGGGAGACAAGGAAAGTATATTCACTTAATATCTATCAAATACATCACATACGCTGATACTTCCAAGGCTGAAGAGAAATATAAAGAAGAAACTGAAAAAAAGAAGAAGAAGAAGAAACTAAAGATAAATTTAAATAGGATTTTTACAAAAAGCTCTTTTGTTCTGCTTGACATTATGAGCAGATTCATTTAAAAAGAAAAAGGCATCCTTTGCAGCACATATAAGAGACAGTACTATTATGCTGAATAGAAATATATATCTCCTCATAACATTTCAAATGACTATAACATTTTTATGAATTGAAGAGCTAAAAGAAAGTTAGACATTTGAAAATTAAAAGGTTTTTTCCCCAAGTCACAATGTTTTTCCAGCTTATGGATAATTTTTGCTTAATTATACACTCACGAATGAAGACAACTAGAGAAAATAAGAATAAAGGAACACACCTAATAGAAGATACACCACAAGGATGACAGAATACTGAGACTGAAGAGTTCTTAAAGGCTCAAACACAAACTGACTACAGGCATGCAATCATCAATTTTAATGGATCCCTGGGCATATATTTCCTAAAATTATCTGATTTCAGGGTTAACTCTTCAACCAAACATTTCTTTCTCTCTATGCCTACCCTCAAAGTGCAAGGAACAAAGTACGGGGTGTGTGGTTCTGTGCTGTGTGTGTAATATGGGGAGGGTAGAGAGCAAGGCAGTAAGAGAGATGGGTGGGTGAATGGACATGAGCTGACTTCATGGTGGAGCACACAGACATCCAGAGACGTTATGACAATGTGGACTAACTGGACATAGAAAATGGAACATATGGGGGTATAATGTACATAATTTAAGAACTCTGCTCATTAAATAATTCCTGCAAATGCCACAATGCTTAAGACCTAAATGATCAGTAAGTAGCAGATCACATTTCCTTAAAATGAAAATGAAACGAAAAAACCTCTAACTATGATTAAAAATAACTTAGTATACAGAACTGCCACAACCCCAATTAAAATTACATACTTTATTTTTCTGGCTGGTCAGTTTTGAAATACATTATCTTTTAGCCAAAAAAGACTTAGCTTATTTATCTTTAAAGGGCAAAACAAATTTCTTAATTTGATCTTTATCAAGTAGCAATACATCAGCAATTTTTTCTCTCCGTTTTAAGGACTACAGTAATCTAAATTCTGCATATTACATACAAAAGCCAAATGCAATGGGCAATGAAAAATAAATTATCAATATCCTTCATCGCAGCACCTTGTCCAGGAACTAACACGACGATTGTCCTTTAGCAGTTCCTCTGGCCTGCATCTCAGATTTCTACTTAAAGGCCTGGACAAACATTATTATTTTTAGCTTTATGTCTCATTTAACTAAAGATAAAGTTATTTCTTATATTTCTCAACTATAAGAATTAATGGGATTGACAACATTACATAAGTCTCTCTCTTTATTTTACCTACAGACTTCAGTTATCTATTGTTGAGGTAAAATGCATGAATTCATCACGCAAAATACTAGGCTCAAAATAAACATCTTAACCTAAGTAATTAACACTTTACCTTGACAAAAGAATCATCTTCCACAGAAGCATCTCCACTCAACTCATCTGCTTCCTGTTTTTTACCTGCGAAAGAAGGAAAATGGGCTAACAACCGATCCATTATGACTTCAAGAGCAAAGAAACATTCAGAGACTTTTACCCCGCAGTATTAGTCTCCACGCCCAAATCATCTAACAAAGCTAATAACAACTGCTTATAAACCAGCCAGTCACAGCTGTCCCCAACTGAAAAGCTTTATTAATAATGTCATGCTGTTTCACTAAAATAAACTGTACAAATAATTAGTCTTCCACACAAACTCATCATCTAACTGACTTGACATGTATGATCCATTTTTCTTTACACCATTAAAATCCTCTATCCTCAATTGTCCCAGAAGTAGCAACACCTTTCAACAGTATTCTGTTTATATAACCAGACATCTGATAGCTATTTTCAAGATTCATATCCCCCACAAAACCTCTCCTAAGTTCTCCTCTTCAAAAAGCTTTCTCTGAAATACAATCCTCACACTTGAATCTACACCTTACAACCCATCAGTTCATTATACATTGCCTTGTACTCTCAAGTACATCTTGCTTCACCATTTTAGAAAATAAATTCCTTAAGTACAGTGATTGCTTTTATGCTTATTTTATATTTCTCCAAAGGCCTAAATATAAACAGTGCTGGGCACTTAACATAATGAGTGATTTAAATGATTTAAAGCAACTAGAAATTACTTTAGACTGAAAACTGTTACTAGCTTCCAGACAGACTACAGGCCTCCCCAACCCAACCCTCATCTTCGAAACTTTGCAAATTGGTAGTTGAAACATTAAAAATGTTCTCCACATCAAAAAAAAAGTTTTCCACAGAGCCAATGTTAAAAGTTTATGTTTTCAGGCTAGTCCACAAAAACCTACTTTTAATAACCCATAATGTATCAGAAATGCTGTAAAAAACACAGCTGCTGAACCTTTAGTATCAAAAAAAATGTTTCTTTAATTCATTTATTTTGAAATGTGAATGGATGTTCTTTCCTGAGGCCAACTAATAAAGTTTTCCCTTGGTCTAAAACAGGAACTGCCATGTATCCATCTGAAGCTTCCACAACTCCCAGCGTAGAGGCTAAAGCTGCGAGGTAATGGCAAAAAAAAGTTGGGACACCTCCCTTAACCTAGTCTCCTCACTAGCCCCTGTCTTTCATCTACTTCCAGTTCAAAACCCTTTCCTCGAACGAGGGATAAAAAAAGAAACCAGATCCCGCTCCTTCCAGGCATGAAAAAACAAGATTAAGAGTGGAGATTTTTCTTTTACCCACTGAGGTCAGAGAGCTTGCTTGCCCCTGTCCCTGAGGGGCTGTGTGTGGTGTTCACTTCCTGTGTAGAATGCAGTGTTTGCATTTTAAGGAAAATAGAAATTAGAAGTTACTAGAAGGGCAACAACTAAGAAAGCCTGTTCATCAGGAAGTGTTTATTAATCTACTAAAAAAAAATAGTAAGTAAAGATGCTCCTTCCCTGAAAAAGAAAAAAGTATCAGATGAGAAAGAGCTCACTAAATTCTTCTATCACATTCTGAGAGAGAAAGTTCCATAATACAAAAACCTTCAAGATGCTGTCTTTTGGGAGAAATAAGCCTTTTAAAAATACAGGATTCTGCCCCCTAACCTACCCACCATAAACCCTTAAGAGTAGAGCTTTGGGGAGAATTCCCTCAGATCTTTTGTAAATAATGTCTTCTCCTTACAACTATAAACTGCTTTACAATTTGCAAAGCACTTAAAAAAAAACCCAACTGATTTTTCCAGGGACAGGTAATCATAATTTTACAAAAGGGAAAATGAGCCTGAGAGGTTAAATAGCTTGCCCAAATGACGTTGTCAGAACTGGAAGCCAAGGTTTCTCATTTCCCATCCTAAATTCTTTCCACTACATCTTACTATGACCTACTTAAAAGACATTATTCTAGTAAGGAGTGGTTAATTAACTCAATTTAAAGATACTGTCTTTGAAAGGACAGCCCTCAGCATAAGGACAAACTATGTACACTCCATGGTGAATTTCACTTGCATGAGCTTACTTAAAGGAAAGTCAAATTACATTATAGCAACAAAAACACCACCAGCAGTCACTACCACTGCCTGAGTGGCTCCTGTGGTCCAGGCACTAGGATAAATGCATCACACATTAATGTATTTATTTATTTTTATCCTCATAACTACTCAAACTATTATTCCCATTTTGCAAAAGAGGAAACTGATGCTGAAAAGTTAATCAGATTACCAAGCTAGTGAAAGCAGTGCTTCAACTGAAACCTACGCCAATTCCCCCTCCTCAAAACCTAGCTCCAATGTGCCAGTTTTAAAGACGTTCTTTTAGTGTAAACAGAGGCTCTAAAAGCCACATCTATAAAATTTTAAAATGAGAGACTCACAGAGATTACAGAACTTGTCCCATGACAAAGGCAATAAGAGGCGGAGGTACACAAGAAGGCCCACCTTTGCCCTCTCTTACTGTTTTTAATAGCTGTATCCCATGAAAGCACTGGACATTTAATGTGTCATCCTCTTGGAAACATAAAAACCACAAGCACAGGATTTTCAAACATAGTGGTAAAACTGTAGCAATAACCTAATAGGCACACAGTATTTAAGAAACTGAAATTTTACACACTAGCTTTGACTCCTTGCACAGTCTGTAACTCTGGGCTTGTTTTACACATGTTGAATTAGAAACTTTATTGTAATTTCTTCCTTTATGAAAAAAGTATTATCCCTTCCCCATACAAAATATAACTCACATTTGAAAAAGCTATGATGCTCAGTATTCACCCCAGAACCTAGTACCATGCTATACAATGAGCAGGTACTCAAGCATTACATATTTCCTGGCTGATAACGGAGTAAGTTCTAGGGTGGACGTTAGTAGTAAACAAGGTCTGGATTTCTACTCGGCCCTCACTGGGACAAAGGTAAGAAGTGACATGCCAGTCAAACCAGCATCGGGTACAACCCCATCCCATCAGAAAGAACTGTAAACTCCAACTTTAATGACGCTACAAAGTAAATCTACAGATTCCTAACTTTTATGATGTCACAGAAGAGAAATAACTTGAAAGAAGAACCAAATCCCCCTTCAATTCCAACAAGCAACACCACCTTGGACACAGTTTTGCACAGTCAATAACCATTTCTGTCCCCATCTCCCATTTGAGCCTGTGCTATCAAAGCTCCTTCAGCAAATTACTCAACTGATCTTTCATCCCTCAGGGAACCTGGGATGTGCCATAGAAATGTGAACTGGTCCAAAGGAAAGCAGCATAACAAGGATGAGGGAGCTAACTCAACATTTAATGGAGACTGAAGCCTCACTTTAATGCTTTGAGGAAAAAAACTAGAAAATAAATTGAGCAGCAAAGATAGTCTGAATAACAAAACAAAAAAAGGAAGCAAAATTAACATATCTTAAACTATTATTGTAGTAACATATGGCTATTTTAAAATTACATAAAGTATACTGCAATGTTCTTGTCATGATTTTAGAGTCTAAAGTAAAATGGCAAAGTAAAAATGTATACACCAAGGAAGACGATGTTAGAAACAGCTCCTTATTCAAGCAACATGGATTTGTATAGGTCCACAGATCCTTAATGAAACTGCTGGGGCCACACATGTTTCAGAATTCAGAAATTTCAGATTTTAAGAGTACAATGGTGTATATACTATTTATTAATTTAAACCTCCCAGCGGCTTCTGGAACAGCATCTCTCAATCAATCACAGAAATATTTGTGCAATGAAATATATCCATATTCACATCAAATGGGATAAAACAACATTGTAAATAGCCTCATGTTTACCACCAAACTAAAGAAAAAACTTTCTGTTTTCAGAACTTTTCTATTTCAGAATTATCAACAAAAGATTCTGGATCGTAAATTGGTTTTCTCCTCCAACAGCAAACTGGTCTTTATAAGGGTTTGCAACTTTCCTTTCCAAGTTCAGAAATACTTCCAAAACAAAAACAAAGAAAAATCCACTTAAGTAAACATTAAAGTAATTTTGCCCAAAAACTTGGTGGCTGAGTAACTTTTCCTCTTAAACATTTACATAAGCTATGAAATATAGAAAATGTTCAGTCACAAAACTTCTATTGGAGAAGAGAGGGGAAGATTTAGAGCATAAGCCTAACCAAAAACATTAATGTTTCCAGCAAAAAGTTCTCCCTAGGTGCACGCAGTATTCTTAACAGAATAATACACTATGCCTTGTGTTAATTGTTTGTACATGTCTTAACCTCTCTTCAATTAAACTGATATTTTACTAACAAAATCATTTTTCTAAAAGGCCTTGTACATTGTCTTAAACATAGCAGTCATCCAACATCATTTTATAATTTTTTAAAAATCTACACTAAAGATAATTCACACTCATTATACTAAATCTGAAAATATCAGAAGTACATTTTTAAAAATCTCAACTTTGTCATCTAGAGACAACCAAACTAAACACACACACACACAGATTTTAACAGGTAGTAAAAATGTAACTGGGTTCTTAATGGGTTACTTTTCCATTCTGTCAGTAAAAAGAGAATACTACTGATTAACCCTCAGCACTGTTGTGAGAAGCAAAGCAATATGAACGTTTTTTGAAGACTGTAAAGTATGTAAAACAATTTTCAAAGTGACGGGCAGAAAGAAAGATTAGTGAAAATGATGCTACATTTCAAGTAACTCTAGTTGCATGAGATTCAGCTGGGGAACTTTTAGAACATACTAACGCCTGGGTCTCCAACAGAGCAACCAAAACCAACTCTCAGGGGGCAGGAGCCTGGTATGTGCGTTCTTCAAAACCGAGATGACTCCAATGGAGAGCAGACTGAGAACCGCCAGGACGACTGAGCAGAACTAGAGTCAGAGTGAGCAGAACAGAAGACGGAGGTTATTGTTTCCAGGCTCTCTAGACTGGAGAAAACTTAAGCTCTATCTACTTTTAACCAGACATCATGTATGCTGTAAGCCTATTTTAGCCATTGAAAAGGAAACAAAAATTTTTTTTAAAATCCTTTAACAAAAACCTTAAACATAAACATAAGTGTAAAAGTACATGCACATGTATGTGCACACCTTAGATCAACAAGATGTTATCTGTGATAAATCCAGGGTGGTGGAATTATGAGCAATTTTCGCTTTTTTGTACTTTTCTGGTTATCCAATTTTTAAAATGAAACCATTTCACTTTTATAATCTGGAAAACAGTACTGTAAGCCATAATGCAAACGACTATTCCAGGGTACCAGGACTGCCACGTAAGGCTAACTCAGGCTGTGGAGTTTATGATGTGAATGGTTAACTCCTGGAATTGCATGATACTGAGGCGCTTTTATTGTAATATGTGAGAATTATAGTATAGTTGATTAATAAGTAAATTCTACCCTTAAACTCTTTAGCCATTGTTCAACATCTTCATTAAAAGTCATTTCTCATGCCACCAACAAAGAATAATGGTTCCTCTTTCCTCTAATTCCTGGACAATTCACACTTTATTTTACACGAGTTCATTAAGAGGAGATAGTCTGAAGTCCTCTCCCCTAATTCAGAATGCCTAGAAGATGACCGACTTGGCAGAAGCACACCATCTGAAATTACTAGAAAACTGTACCTATCTCTCCACCTGGATCTTTGACACACTCTGTATTTGCTATAATAAAATAGCTGAAAAAAGTACATAAGTCCTTTGATGATAAACATAATGCATTATATACAACTGCAAAAGGCAAACACAGGCTTTAATGGCTGAGGTAAAAGGCTCTGATTTCGTGAAATGAAAATGACATACACGGCTTCTGAGGCTGGACAATACTCCAGCAAAAGTTATGAGGCTTTCCAACACAGCAACAACGGGGTGAGGAATAAAAGGACACTGCAATGATTCACGTGTTCTAAAAGTAAATATACTTCCCATATCAGGGTTTAAGGAGAAGGTACTAGTGCTGTGGAGAAAGGCACCTTAAAAAGAAAGACTGTTTGGAAGACAGTGAAGACTATTAATCTCTGATATATGTGATTCCCACAAAGAAATATGCATTAAAATAAGTGCCAAAAGAGATATTTTTAAAAGCAATTGCTAAGAAAGCCATCAAATGAACCTCAGTATTCATTCAACAAATATTTTCTGAGTATCTATTATGTGCCAAGCACTATGCTAGGCATTACAGAGATTACTGTGAATAAAAGATTATGTCCTCACCCTCCCAAAGCTGCTAGCTAGTAAGTACCCCAAAACATCTGACAACTCAGTCTCCAAAGCCCTTTTCAATGCCAGTTCTCAGTAAAGCCTACTTAACATCCAAACCTACTGCAGTCAGAAAAAGGCAAGAGTTACAGTACATTATGGCAGCATATTATATTAAAGGCAGTTTATGTGGCTGATTACTAAATTCTCATTTGACATACAAATTTTAGAAAGCTTTCCACAATAAACATGGTTACATCGTCTGTAATATTTTCCACACAAAATTAGGCATTAGATGGTTAGATAAACGTATAAGCCCAAATTATACTTGTTTCGATAGGGGGAAAATCAGATTTTATAGAGCACTTTGAATCTTTTTAAAGCCTGCATGTATTGCAAACAAGTTTCACCATCAGTAATACTGCATTATACATAATTCTGAATACTGTACTGATTAACCACATAAAAAGCTTTTGCGAAAGTTTAAAGGGGACTCTAAAAGTTGAAAATCCAAAAGAATATGATATGCCATTGTTAGGTGAATCAAAAGAAACTTTAAATCTATAATCTCTAAAACAAGCTAATGAGGTGTTAGTTCTACCTGTTTAACTGCTTTCTTACCACACACCCAAATAATATGACAGTAAGTCTCACTGATGAAGCTTTCTTCTAGGTTACTTATTAAAAAGTTCATAGCAAATGGTGTAAAAAGACTCAGATGGGAGACCCAATCTAAGCTACAAACTGTTTCACCCGATTAACTGCATGCAAACGGATTTCATAAATATGTCGATTACAGATATTAGAATCCACTATAACATTATCAACATTTACTACAAGTTTCTACTTGTAATAACTGCATTTTAAAAATATTTCACAGTATACTTAAGAACGCAGATTCCTTTTCCTCTAATCTATCTAAACAACCATTTTCATACACAAAATTCTATAAATACTGACCCTGCATTATAAGAGAATGAACTTAATATTTCACCTAAGTAATTTTTCCAGACCCATGAAGCTTCTCTCTTGCTTTCTTAACAGCATTTCACTTTTATTTGCTACATTAAGATTACCATAAGAATTATTTATTTTCCTGACAAGCTGCTATATGATGCGTCCTGCTGGTGTCCACATGACTGCCTCTAAGTAATCCCTTTCTTTGCTCTTTTCCTTGTCTAATCATCTGTGCTAACGAACATCTATACTGACTGAGGACCTATGAGCTTTCCGGTTCCTTTCTTATACATCTATTTTAGTTGAACAGAAAGCATTTTTATTCTGGCTCCTGGATATATATGATTATTAAATTTCAGAGCTAAGAGAGCCTTACAGACATCTAACAAAATTTCCAATTTTATAAAAAACAAAACAGACCCATTGAAGGAAAAATTATATGACCAAGGTGAGATTATTTTCAAGGGAGATACTGCTAAGTGAAATGAGGTTTGGCAAAAAGAACGTAAAGTAGCAATTCAGCAACTAGACTGAAAAACTGAGATCACACTAAAATGTTTAATTTCTGAAATCCTTGATTCTAAAAATCTGTTAATTATTGATATTTTTAAAAGTTTCCCTATTCAAATTTGATTTCTAAAAATTAATTTTAAACTTAATTTAAAATTTAAAAAAACCTTATTTATAAGCATCTTAGTGGTCAATTAATTCAAACTAGATTCTTAGTTTAGGATTTACATTACGTTCTTTCTAATTCATAGGATTTTCAGAACAATGATAAGTGGAATTCAAGGAGACAGGAGCTATCTATCATGCACGTCCCAGAACAAGTCTCATGAAACACTCGGTACTAGCCTGCCACAGACAAATGATTAAATGTTACAACTTGTAACTAAAGACTACAATGACACCTTAACATAAGAGTTACGGAAAAATAAAGTTCAAGTATCCTTATAATTCATATAAAAGAAAAAATTAACATGTTGACTATATATATAATATATACATATAAATTTCTAAAATTACTATCAGCTCAAATAATTTGGGACTATAATACACAGCACCTGTCAAACCATCACAATGTGCTAAATAATGACATGAACGAAAATCACTGTAAGAAACATGGTTAATTCCTGATGTACTTTATTTCTGAATTTTTTATGCTTCCTCATTTTGAAACATCCTCTGGTTTGCCAGCAGAGGCTTCTCAAAACACAGGGAGATGTATCTATCCGAGTGAAACAAATGTATCTCTCAGAGAGATACACTGAGTCAGAGTTAAATTAAAAGCCACAGATCTTCAAGATAACTTTGTTACTCTTCTAAACTCTATTTCCACCTCGCCATTCCCATCCAACCCAGGAAATGCTTCTGGGCCCTTTTCAATTTCCTTTGGCAGAAATAAGGGACTCTTGCAAACCGACAGACTCAATTGATGGCATCAAGATCTGCCTGGTCCTGAGACCCACACAGATTGCTTAAGATCAAATTTTAATATTCCCTTCTTTTCAAGGTTGATCCATTCAACCATTTCACTGTAATTGCAGTCTGGTCCACAGCAGATAGAGTAGCACTTGCACCGCTTAAAACAATAAAGGAAGGTAGATTTTTTAAATGCTGCAGCTGTCTATGACACACTCTACATGAAATTTGTAGGTAGGTACCAGAATCCAGATACCCACCATCATGTCCACCCTCAGCCACTGTCCTTATGCAAGGGAGGGAGACATTTCTAATTATTCAAGTGAAGATTTCACTTACCAGAACCTTCTAAAAAATCTAAGTCCCATTTATATTGTCAAAATGCTAATTTAAAACCATTTTTACCTATTCACTAAATCACCATATCCTGGAAATATATTCTGGCCTAGTTTAAAAGTTATGAAATCAAAATCTTTAACATATCCCTACAACTTAAAACCTCTTTTTAGCTAATTAATCATGGATTTTTCCCTACCTTGTTAGTATGATTGGTGAGGTCTTTTGGAATTTCACTGAAAATTAGAATGTATAATGGCATAAACGCAAATTAAGTTCACCAAGTCAAACAAAATACTAAACATAAAGGTTATAGAATTTTAATTTACTAGAGAAAAACAGCAAGGAGCCAAGGTGAAAGATTTGGTAGGAATTCCATCAATACTCTGCCAATTGTGGGGCAAGGTAGACATGTATGAAACTGAATTTTATTCTTCAGGGCTTCACACTATGAAGGAAGAAACATTAGGAAACTTTGTAATTTTTTCGGAAGCAATAAAGAACTGGTCTCACTTTCAGGTCAGCTTCAGCCAAATCTTAAGGGCTACAAGTCACCCAGAGCCTGGCAAAAGTAACTTTTCTTCCTTGACCCAAGAAGGCAGAGTGCCAGAGGGAAATAGCAAAGAGTAGCACTATATAAACAGGGCAAGTGGCACAAGAGCAGAGGCAAGTTATATAACCAAAATATATTTTAAAATATGTTCATAACTCGTAACAACCTTTGCCTTTGGTTGGTTTCTTGTTTGGAGTATCAGTTGAAACAGTTAATTCAATATTATCTGGATCGCCTCCTTCCTCTTCAATAGCCTACATTAGAAAGAGAAGTTAATATGCTACACAATCTATCTAAACTTATTTTATAAAAACGAAATAAAAAAATTAGCAAACCTCAAGCCTCAAGACATTAGAATTGCCAGTCATTTCATAAACCGACTTCAAAAAAGAGCAATTAAACTACACGAAGGAGAGAAACTTTCGGGGGGAAATACCATTAGGTATCACATCACAAGGAGTTTTAAATTCTACCGAGTCGAGATCATTACATATCACATACTGTATTATCAGACTGAACAAAAGTCTAAATATTCTCGATTGCAGAAAAGTTGCTAGCTACGGAAGTAAATAACTAAAAGGAGCTTTCCTAATTTCTATAATGCAAACTTCTTTCTCCTCTACTACCATTCCAACGCTCACTCAAATAAACCAGAAAGATAATCAGGGATGAAAAAGCAGATTATTGCGCTGATGCAAAAACTGAAAACCCAGCGGAAAACAAACCCTCTCTCTAACCCACCCATCGACTCCTACCACCAATGCCCCCCCAAGATGGGGAGGAAACGGTTGGGCACAATTAAACGGTAACTTCGCAGAAGTCAGCAAAGTAACCAGTCCCTCCAGGCCGAGAAATGCACGCGCTCACCATCGCTAAAGGCAGGGGGACCCAACGCCTCCCGGGTCTCCACGATCGCCCTTGGGAGGTCCCGCCGGCCGGCCGCAGCCCTCGCAGCCAGGCGGGGACGGCCCGGGGGAGGCAGGGAGCGCTCGGCCGCGGCGGCCGGTCCCGGGCGGCTCGCGGGCCCCTGGCAGGCCGGGTCCGGCGCGCGGGGGCAGGGGCGCCGCGGGAGGGTCCACGCC